>NC_087207.1:55958982-56069235 GCF_015104395.2 Macrobrachium nipponense
TGTAAAAAAAGTGTACGCCTTCGAGTTTCACCTCTTGACATTCTCTTGCGATTACGTTTGTTTATCTTTGTTTCGGGCAAGAATTTCATCATGCCTAGGAAGAAAATACAAGGAAAACATCTCGCTACCATACAGAAGAAGAAAATTCGCTGTAATAAGCAGAGTTAGTGAAGGGGAGAGAGAGAATTGCGTAGGAAGGAGTGCCCCATCTTGCCTCAAGCAGTGTCCCAGGCTGCGATATATGAGCAAAGGGATCATCATTTATGATTAAATTATGATAAATAAAATAGTTTTGGTTTATTAATACACAAAAAACAAATATACATTCATAATAATCATTATTTATTAATATTGTCTTTATAGAAATACGAAGGAAAACTTTGAACGCCCGTATCTCAAAACTATACTCATTGACCTTCAAAATCTATCTTCTCACTTAGTTTTAAAGCTATAACATTGGAATTTGGTATATAACTCAGAAAGACATTATAGAACAATCAAATAGAGCCCTTTTTTCCAATTTTTGTTTCGTATTTTTTTTATAAATTTTTTCTCTTGATTTATAGGGTTTATTTTTTGACCATATTGAAAAATTCATATCTAGCAAAAAAATGACTTTTAGAAAAAAAACTCTCCATTCGATTGGAGGTCTACATCAGGTCTATATATGGTAGTAATCCCAGGTCTTAATATTAAATATCAAGGGAGGAGATAGAATTTGAAAAATGGTTATTTTCGGGATAAATCGCCCTGGCGTCACAAAACCGAAGGTCAGAGGCGAAAATCATATGCGGTTTGGAGATGTCCCAAGTCACCTTATTAAGTGGTATGAATATCAAAGTCCTGTCCTTAAAAAAGGGCATTAGCCGGCCGGCCCCCTTAACAAGACCAAGTTTGAATATGGCATGCCTAAGGAATTAGTTTTTAGATATGTAACTAATAAAAACAAAACAGGTAACTAATAAAAACAAAACATGGTAAAGTTAAAAGCCTTGTCATCAGACACCCATTTGAAATGAGGAAAATAAAGTCATGTGATTGTCAATTGAATAGCTGAGAATAGTGCTGCTTGGCAAAAGGGGTACTGCAAAGAAATTTTAGTCCTGGAGACATTCTTTAAAACCTGTCTTGGACTGGAATAAAATTTGTTACACAGGAATGACTAAAAGTAATGGTTTACAGGTTAAGAATTATTCCATGTACTTTCTTGGTCATTAGTAAGGCCATAGTTTCCATCCAAAAACATTCACACACACACACCCGAAATATGACACTCCTAGAGTGAAAAGGTAAAATTTACAACCACTCTAAATAAGAAAGTGTCACATATATTAACTGCTCAGTCCCACCATCTTCTCTGAAAGATCCCATAACTTCTTAGCTGTTTCATCACTTCTGGCATAAGATGATGCATAACTAACTTGGCAGTCACTGCAATTTGATAAAGATTAAGTAAGCAAAAATTGTGTTGATTATTGTTCTGCATCTACTTTCACATGTAAATTTATACAGCACTACCACATCTACTTAAATTTGTGAATGTATACAATCCTTGAAAAGCATCTACTTTCATCTGTGTAAATGTATACATACTTGAAAAGTCTTAAATTTCTCTTGGAATTTTCATCATTCATTTAAACAACATCAAAAAATAAAAATGGGAAAATTACATTTTCATAATACGTAAAATGTTTCATTTATACTTACCAAGTAGCAATTATACTGCCTAAAGTTTCACGCGCAGGTAGCTTAAAATTCTAAAATACGCAGTAACACAGTATGTATTTATATTCAAAATATATATGTGGTAACAGAACGTACACATGTATGTATATTCAAAATATATACATAAATAATAAAAGAAAAGATCCCACCGGAAAAATATGAGTTTAACGACAGTCAAGTAAGAGCTCACAAAAACAAGTCTTGCATCCCATGACGGCCAAAAGCAAGTGGAATGTTTACATCCGGGCAAGTAGGTCTCCCCACCTACCGGACGGTAGTTACTGCCTAACCACCTTGTTCAAAGTGGCCGTGTTCCAGCTTCACAGTAAGAAATTCCTAATGTAAAGGACTGAGGGTTTGTATAGTATTGTGTAGGAACCAAAGGTGGAAAACGTTTTTGGTTGCGGACTTGATTTGGCATGTGTGGCCACTACCACATGCCAAAAGTAGTGGGTTGCGGAACCCAAAAATATAATTCCGTAACTGCTACCATTCAAAAACGAAAAACTGAAAAATGTAATGAAACGTCTCAACGAGTTAACATATTGTTATTTGCCTGTTCAACGGTTGACCATTGGTAAAAATACTTTATAAGGGTACCATTGTATCCTTGCAAAGTAATTTTACTCTATTAGGGTATTACCCTAATAGAGTAAAAATAGTTTTTCCACTATTTTGTGTTTTAATCAATAAATGTGTTAGAATTTCTGTTTCATTAAAAAAGTTATATATTTTGAGTTGCACTTTTCAGTAAAAGTAAAGGTTGCAGAGGTGAAGGTAGCATTTTCCAAAAGTCAAAAAGTTGCGGAAGTAGCGGTAGCGGCAACTACCTCTCAAAGTTGCGGAGATGCAGGGTACAGAACCAAAATTTGAGTAGCGATGCCCAACTGTAGTAGGAACAATAATTTTTTTCTGCCTTAGAGCAGATAACATACAGCTTGATGCTAGTACACAGTATCTGAGTACTTATATACTATTCACAATACATACATACCTAAGTTTGTTTCTTTTTGTATAATACATACTGTATTACAGAAGGCTACCACACACAACTAGATACTAGTACACCTAAGTAATGTATTTCTCTTGAAGAAAAATGAATAGCTTATCAAAGTTGCGGAGATGCAGGGTACAGAACCAAAATTTGAGTAGCGATGCCCAACTGTAGTAGGAACAATAATTTTTTTCTGCCTTAGAGCAGATAACATACAGCTTGATGCTAGTAACAGTATCTGAGTACTTATATACTATTCACAATACATACATACCTAAGTTTGTTTCTTTTTGTATAATACATACTGTATTACAGAAGGCTACCACACACAACTAGATACTAGTACACCTAAGTAATGTATTTCTCTTGAAGAAAAATGAATAGCTTATCTAATGCAATAAATGCAACACGTAAGTCCTAAAAACCTGGTAATCTGCTACAGTTAAAGATTCTGTCATTGTGTTTTGACACTTGGCTATGTTCTGCTTTTAACCAAAATTAAAAAGCAGCATGCTTCAAGCAATGGCAAGCTGGGAGTGTTCTGTATTGCATTTTAATTCATTCTGACTCATGTTAACTGCATAATTTCAAAAGTAATTTCATAAACAATTTTATCTTACAAATAAATCACAAAAGTAAAGATAAATCACAAAAGATATTGTCTACAAAAATCTCTATAAAAATTATTTTAGACACTAATCTCCACAAGAGAAAAAATTTTTTAAATGTCCATATTCACATTATCTCTGTGGATTTTGAAAACTGACCAAGCCATCAGCAAAACTGAGTTGGAAGTAAATACAGGAGGACACATAACAGTTTGCTAATTACCCCACTCAAATTAGATTTCCTAAGTAAAATGAATTGGAAGTCCCCTTACAAAATATAAATTTCTTTTTGTTCATGAAACTTACCTGTCAGATATATATATAGCTGTATTCTCTAAAGTCGACAGAATTTCAAAATTCGCGGCACACGCAGTGGGCAGCCAGGTGGTAGTACCCATTCCCGCCGCTGGGAGGCGGATATCAGGAACCATTCCCATTTTCTATTCATATTTTTTCTGTCGCCGGTGCTGTAAACAACTGTTTGCAGTACCTCCGCCTAGGATTTTGAAACTTCATTAGCCGCTTAAGTATCCTAATTATTCTTTCAATGATTGACTTGGATTTGTGGCTAGGCATACGCTATTATAAATTAATTAAAATTTTTTCATTGCATATGATGTCTGAAGCTAGTTAGCCTAGTTTCAGACTTTGTTGTCTGCATGGGGTAAGCTGAGGCTACCGGAACTTTCGGTAGACACTCGCTTAGTATGCATGACGTTTACATGTTTTCTTTGTTAATAGATCAATGTAATTAGTGATTCGTGTACGCTTTTTAGAGCATGTTAGAATCAGGAGGTTTTCCTCCACAGTAAACAGAAGTTAGAAATAATGAACCTTCTAACCTCCTGTAGAATTTATTTTGCCTATCCCTGTGGTATGGCTTACGGGCCTAGAAGAAGTGTCTGCGGGGAGGATTACATCAAGTAATCTTAGAATCTAAAGTGCTCGCTCTCCAATCAGTGTTGTGAAGTGTAGTGCCCCTTGTGTTGTGGAGGGGGCGTCAGATCGGCCCCATAATGCCTCTAGGCCTGGACCTCTGTCGGACTCCCAGGAAACAGGGAGAGGACATGTCGAAAGCCACAAGAGGGTTACGGGGGCTCCCCACCAATCTGGCGTCCCTTCTGCAGGACCTGTTGACGCTTCCCAGGCTGCTAAAGATCGAGCACTTGCACGAATCTTGAAGGATTGCTTCTCATCCTCCGAGGCGTCCTCTCCGCGCAAGGGTTGGAGCTCTCGGAAGGACTCGCGCCCTCTAAGAAGCTTTAGAGAAGAGGACGCTTCACGTCCTCTCTCTCGTCAGGAGGGAACGTCAGATCGGCCCCATAACGCCTCTAGGCCTGGACCTCTGTCGGACTCCCAGGACCAGGGAGAGGGCATGTCGAAAGCCGAAGGAAGGTTACGGGGAACCCACATCGATCTGGCGTCCCTTCGGTGGGACCTGTTGACGCTTCCCAGGCTGCCGAAGATCGTGCACGTGCACGAATCTCGAAGGATTGCTTCTCGTCCTCCGAGGCGTCCTCCCCGCGCAGGGGTTGGAGCTCTCGAAAGGACTCGCGCCCTCTACAAGAGCTTTAGAGAAGAGGACGCTTCACGTCCTCTCTCTCGTCGGGAGGGAGCGTCAGATCGGCCCCATAATGTCTCTAGGCCTGGGCCTCTACGGACTCCCAGTACCAGGGAGAGAGTAAGGGGACTCCACACTGTTCTGACGTCCCTTCGGCAGTATTTTATATCGATCAGTGTGACAAAGGGTGGCCGTCGTCTTGGTCAAGAAATAGAAACGTCCAGGATAGGTGTGCTTTTAATCTAAACATGCTACGCTCTATCAAGAGGAAGGAACGTCGTTACTCTTGTAGCAGGGATTGTTTTCCTGCTCTCCAAGATGCTCCCCTCCCTCCTCTCCTCATGGCGCTCCGTATACGTTACGTAAGGTTCGCTTTACTACGAAACAGGATGTTGTTCAAGCTGATGAACAGCTAGCCAAGACGCCTCTTACTCGTCCCTAAGGGACGCTCTGTCAGCGGCCAGAGATGTCTCTGGTTCGGCAGCAACGCTGGACAGACTATCCTAGTTTTCGACAGGAGAAGGGCAAAGAATTCCTCATAACCAAGAACACACAGGCTTCCTTTTAAATACCCTTGTGCAAGTGTCGATGAGCTTGATAAAGACGCAAGATGTCGCACACGCTAGGCAAGCACCTTGCGAGGATGTCTTTCGGAACGCTCGGCGTTCCTTTTTTGAGTGAGTTTCTGGAGATGTTCATTTGCATTACAAAGACGCAAGATGTCGCACAGGCAGCCGTCGTTTTTGTCAAGAGTGGCGAACGTCCTTAAGACTCGTCCTGATGGCGATCTCCATATTTCTGCTTAGGACACTCGCTCTTCATGAGCGGCGTTCCCCTCGCTAGGGAGTCTCTCAAGTTACTTGTGTTGACGCTTTTGGGCGACAAGATCCTCTCTGAGATGCCGCTCAGAACACTTGGTGTTCTATGCACCGACATGCTCGGCAAGACTCGCGCGAGGACGTCCCTTGAAAACGCTTGACGTCCCACGCATGGAGACGTGAGGAAGCTTTTCGATGTTCGATGTCATACACATAGAGACTTTCACCACGCTTTTTGGAAGGCGCTTTATGTCTTACACATCTGGACGCTCGCCAGGACGCTAGCGAGGACGCTTTTGAAGACGCTCGGCATCCTACACATCATGACGCTCGGCAGATCACTGGCCAGGACGTTCTGCAGAACGATAGGCGTCCTACACATCAAGAGGACGTTCTTCAGGGCGCTCGGCAGGACGCTTATGAGGACGCTTTTGTGGACGTTTGCCAGGACGCTTCGGTGGAAGCTCGGCATCTTATTGCTGCTCAGGACGCTTGACGCTTTTTAGACGCTCGTCAAGAGGACGTTCTTCAGGACGTTCCTTTACAGAAATTTTTAAAAGATTCGGAGTTAGCGGAGAGGCATACCCGAATTTTTTCTTCGAACCCTCCTGCCCCTTCATCGATTTCTGCGAGAATCGGGAAGATTATATACTCGGATTCCTGGGTTACTTTCTGTCATGTAAAGGGGTTTCCCCCATTAGTAAGATACTAATTGTTTTGTCAAGTTAGCGGGTTTTCCCCATTGACAAGATACTGAACGTTTTGTCAAGTAAGTGGGGGACCCCTCATAAATGGGCTAGTTCTCATTGACAAAGATCTTAATAACTTTTTATCGCGTAAGCGGATAAGCTCTCATTAGCAAGGTTCGAAAGAGCTCTCATTCATATCAGAGGCTCATCCGGGAAGAGAAAAAGACTTGTAGATTACGTCCATGAAGTCTTATGTCCAATATCATTAGAAGCTTGAATGGTCCTTTTCGATCCTCGGTTCTCTCTTGAGGATCTCTATTCGAATAATTTTAATCCGTTCTCTTGGCAAAGAGAAAGAAGACAATCGATTTCCATTCTCTCTCTCTTCCTCGTCGAGGAAAGAATGTAGTAGAGAATTTGATGCTCAAATTACGTAGTTTATCTCTGCGTCATATTACTTACATATGGGTCAAGTCATATACGCATATCGTATTTACCTCTACGGATAGCAACCGAAAGGACTGTTGTTCTAAGTGTATTTATTCAACATTCCCTTCAACTTCCCAAAAGTTTCCGGGGTAAGAACAACGCTTAAGGTATTGTTACGACAACAACAACTCAGCTTCTGCAATTAGCGAATTCTGTTTCGTTTATATATGCCTGCTTGAGAGTTTCCTTTTGCTCGATAATATCATACCTATTCCTTCGTAAATGGAGTAGCTGGCAACTCAGGCAGAATGGTGCGAGACGATGAATGAAGGCTGCTGTTACTGTGATTAACGCAGTACCGGCTAGCTCTCTGACATGCGCGGTCGGTTACGTCTCTCCCCTGCGGGAATGGCTGACTAGCCGTATCTCTGCCCTACAATCATGGATTTTAGCCTCGGGTTGAGGGGATTTCTAGTAATCATGAATGAACATGCCTTCCGTTTACTTAGAAAGTTCCAACAGAGATATCTCTTAGACCTGTTCGGTGCGGTTTACCGCACTATAATAGACTTCTGTACGAAGCATGCTTTGTGAGGGAATGGATGAGTCTGCTGGGGACCATTTCCTCTCTGGAGAAGCTTGTTTCCCTGAATAGACTGCAATTCAGACCTCTACAGTTTTTCCTAATGGAGAACTGAGATAACATCAAAAATCTAGAAATAATTCTAACATCTCTCAATGCGTTGAAGACCACCTTAGGTGATAGCGAGAGGGTGCCAGGCATCTAGACAGAGGTACAGATGTCCTGGCACATAGTCTAAAAGAATTGGGAGCAATTTGGTTGGCTCTCCAGTTCCTAAAAGAGTGAGTTTTGGCCGAGTGGTCAAAATCACCTTAGATAATTCTACAGCTCTCTCATGTCTCAAGAGGAGAGAGATGGTTATGGGCAAAGCATAGAACGTAACGATCCTCAAGAGGTTCGTTACACGAGTACACGTCCGTGCGGATCTTCTCGATTGAGGACAGCAACTTCCAAACTGAGTAATCCTTGTTTAGAAGTGTGTCGAGAGTTGTAGAGACTCTGCGGTCGTCCTTTTGTAGATTCTTCGCAATAGTGAAGACGAAGAAGCTTCTTCTACGTTGCTCCCTTATTCTCGATCCGAGAGCAGTAGCAATAGACGCCATCCTATAGTATGGAATGGGGATAGTTGGTTAGTCTCTTTTCCCCTATTCAAAGCTTAGGAATATATTAATTGCTGGCGTCAGAGGGAGCAACAAAGACGCTGATAGCTCCAGGTTGGTCTTTGAGAGGCTGGATGCACAGAGGCCACGTCCTTCAGAGAGCACTTTCCAAGGACCCTTCCCGAGAGAATCGGTCTACTCTAACAGCCTCGCTTCGAGAGGTACCTAAAACCTCTCCGCTCTGAGTCTGAATGCGTTCAGATTGTAGAGAAGCGAGAGGATCTTCGAGTTAATCGCAAGTCCCATTTCCAAGACACAGCAGCGCTGCCTATTTTGCAGTGTAACAATTGGACTGGACCGTTTCTGGGGATAGTGTAGGAAGAAAGACTGTTCCTCCACCTTGAACACTGTGTATTACTTTACCGTCTTCCCTTTCCGTCTGAAGTATGGGATAAGCTATCCCACCCTCCAAAGCAGTCGCAACTATTGTAGAAGACGGAAATATGTTGTTGACGGCCTCTAGGCTCAGAGATTCGGATCTGTCAAACAAAAAAGCCCTTCACGATCTTTGAGGTCTGTGGAAATCTTAAAATTGTCTAGATCGAAGCTGGCATGGAACTTAGACGTGGTCTGAAGTTCCGGATGTCAAAGCATTTCGAACTTATCCTTTCTGTAAACTTATACATGTTTCCAGAAAGGCTAATTTCTAACCACTCTAGCTACGGCAAAGAGGGTTTGTGAGGTTTTAGCCATCATCAGAGGTTTTGGCTTTAGAGAACATAATGCGGTGGCCCTCTAAGGCTTCCTTTCGTGCTAAGTACGAATACCCATCTAACTCTTGGCCCAGAGGGCTGGAGATCAAGGGGATGGCACAAATTATCAGGCAAGAGCCACAGAGAGTCCTGTGCCATGTCGGGGCTCTCAAGTTTTATCTTGATAAAACTAAAGGAAGTCGAGGTCATTCGGACAATCTGCGGTGTTCCGTAAAAAGACCAGACTTGCCCGTGTCCAAGAACACCCTGGCGTTATAGTTAAGGAGTTCTTTTAAACAGTCTCATTCATTATGTTTGCATAAAGATTTGAGATTTTTTAAACTGAATGCTCAAGAGGTGAGGGCGCGGCCTCGGAAGCGTTTCAACAGAGCATGACACTCAGTAACATCCTGAGTGCCACGTTTTAGCGAAGCAACTCTGTGTTCGCTTCACACTCCCGGCAGGATGTGAAGACGACATATGAGATCTGCAAGTCGCTAGGACCATACATATCCGTAGATATATTATTGGGGGCAGGAAGCAGCACGAATCCTATCCTATAGAAAAGGGATAGGTGTGCTTTTAACTTTGAAGGGTCGGTCGCTTGAGGCGCGTTCCCTTTCTTTAGCCTAGAAGTTATGTTACTAACTTTGATAGGTTAGGTCAGGTGGTGGTTTTAGCTTCGTTGCCCTCAGAAGTATGGTCATATGGTCTAGTCACATTGTGGTCACACCCCCGTTGACAGATCATCTAGAGCGCACCAGCATTAAAGGTCTCTACCTCGCTGGCAACTCTAGTAAAGCAGAAGCAGACTTTGGTGACAGTAATCACGAAGTCAGCTATGCTAAAAGGTAGGGAACCAAGATGTCTATCATCTACATAGATTTGTTTCCTAAAATCATATTCTGTCTCTTCCCACCCTCCAAAGGTGGGATTCAGCTATATATATATCTGACAGGTAAGTTTCATGAACAAAATGTTATTGTTATAATACAATAAAGTTTGTTCATACTTACCTGGCAGATATATATAATTAAGTGCCCACCCACCTCCCCTCAGGAGACAGTGGCACTATAAAATATGAATAGAAAATGGGAATGGTTCCTGATATCCGCCTCCCAGCGGCGGGAATGGGTACTACCACCTGGCCGCCCACTGCGTGTGCCGCGAATTTTGAAATTCTGTAGACTTCAGAGAATACAGCTATATATATATCTGCTAGGTAAGTATGAACAAACTTTATTGTATTATAACAATAACATGTTTAGCTTTGACAACAGTTTTGGTGTAAAAGTAACAATCCAAAAGCTAATTTGCTAATGTGGTGCCTCTAATATCGGCTGCATAATCAAAACTTCAAATTTTTATGGTGTTAGATTCTCCAGCAAAATCTGAAGATAAAGTAATTGTTTGTCAACAATCCAGAACTTTCATTCCTGGAGATTAGCAGCATTCAATACACTTGATTACGTATACTGTATTGCTCTTTTTTAGTGATCACTCAAGGGTTCTCATGAAATTGCAAAATACTATTATTCCAAAAGAAATAAACATGTGGCTCTGTGAACATAATACCACAAACAATTAAGGTTACCCTAACAGTACGTTTGAAAATGAATAAAGGAGTGTACAGCACAAATAATAACCGCTAGTTTCATGCAAAATAAAAGCACCATACAAACAAACAAGCACAAATTATAAAAATAACAATTTGTCAAAAATTGTATTTTTCCTAACTATACAAACCTCAGGTCATTTAACAATAGGAATTAACTTACGGCGTAGCTGGAATAAAGGCCGTTGAATCTTGAACAAGGTGGTTAGGCAGTAACTGGATGTAAACACACCACTTTGCCCCTTTCGGCCCAGGTTCAGACTGAGGGGTGGCATGAGGTGGGCATCTGTTAAAGGACCTCGGGTTTGTATAGTTAGGAAAAAAACAATTTTCGACAAATTGTTATTTGTTCCAATACGTAATACAAACCTTTCGGTCCTTTAACAATCGGAAGACTCACTGATTGGTGGGAGGAATCTGAGTGAGCCTCTAGAACTGACTGGAGTTCTGCGCACCTAGGCTACTCCTCCTGGTCGTAAGAGCGAGGAGGAGTGCCCTGCTGCCTCTGACAACTTGATCAGAGTATAGGAGCTGCGTGATCCAGAGTCAGACTTCTGGGCCTTTTCGAAATGAGTGAGGGATCGTGACTCGTCCGAAAAAGGGCTGTGAAGAATACTGGCGTCGGAGACATTAATGCAAAGTTCTTGGAAGGGTTTGCATTATTGTCAGTCTCCTTCCTCCCCTTGCTAGAGGAAGGAGCAGGATTGCTTCTATGATTCTGATAAGAAACATAAAAATGATGCTTATGTATAGGCTTACCGCATCAATCGTCCGACCAGCCAGTGTGAGTTCGAGTCCTATCGTCAACCCTAAGGAGAGGAATGGAGAGAAGAGGCGTGGAAGAGGGAGAGCCAGTCGCTCTCGCATCCTTCTTACCTCTACAACTGCACACCATGGACGAGATGCAACTTGTCATGTCGAGGAGCTGGGTAAGCAAACACATCTTGCAAGCATCCACCACTGGTCCAGGGAAATGAGGTTCCAAGGACCTGTGGGCAGTCCCGGAGGGAAAGAAGGATATAGTCGTGATGACCTATCCATCTTTCTGTCCGACATATTCTTCGGAGTGATGTCCAGTACCCATACTGGTCTATCCGTCTGCAGCAAAGTGTCTCGCGGTCTCGTATCCCACTGCAGCGAAGTCTCTCGCGGTCTCGTACCCCACTGCGGCGAAGTCTCTTCGTCTCCGCGGTGGATAGGACACCGACACTCCATGGTGGGTGTCGATGGTTATGGGTACCGGAACAAGCTAGTAGGACGAAGTAATGATTGATCTGGAACAACTGAACTAAGTCCATAACGTAGCTCGTGACGGTCTTGGACGCTTCGACAGCTGCCAACTGACTGCGTTCGGTTGTGTGAGGCGAGCTGTCCAGGCATCCGAGGCGTAGTCACATGACCCTTGCCTTTTGAAGGGTTATGCCGAGAGACCATACAAATCATCTATCTGTTGCCACCAATGCCGGAAGGCGAGATGATTATTCTCTCAAGGCATGTGCCCAACAGGCGAAAGTCAATTGCCTTCTAGAGACTGAGGTCCCTGATGGCAAGATAGAAGTTCTCATAGTAGTTGAATCTCAGCTAAGGAGAAACAACACTATGTGCCATTGAAGACGAAGATGGTAGGTGAATGCAGACCTACGTCTTCACAGCCGAATCGAGAGAAGTAACTCTCAAGATTCTGAACTTAGAAAAGTCCCGCCGATGACACCAACCCGCGAAGACGGTTTAAATCCCTGTGATTTACAAAGGACTGAAAACGCTAAACCGCTACTTCATTGCTGTTCGGTGAGAAGTCGGAGTTGCAATGAAAGAGGAGCGCTTTTCAGTAATGAAAACAGGGATGTACTGCCTGAAGAACCGCTTCTCATGGGCTGAATCATCATCATCTTCCCAGGTTATCCAGGGAGGACATCTATATACTTGGAAGTAGAGCTGGCAGGGCGGGGAACAGGCGATGTCTTCCGTTATACATCTACAATTCGGGGTGAACAATGAACAATTGCACACCTACGAATACGAAATATATTTAGAGGACAAACTCAGATGTCTGAAGAAATCATTCCGCATTATCGCAGCGGCAGGTGCGATGCAGCGGGAGACTAGGCTACAGACTTCTGTTACCGTGTGGTAAACAGAAAGATGATAGTGAGTGTATTGAGACATCTGTCTGAAAATTCTCGCAATGTCCAAGGCGATGCAGTAGAGATGGTCATTCATGTATGCGAGAATTCCAGCCAACCAGAGACCTAAGTCTGTGATTGCCGGGCAGATTCAGTTCGGTAGTCAATCATTGTAGAGGAGAGACATAATCCGACCGTGCTATCTCGGAGAGCCAGCTGGTACTGGGCTGCGGCAGGCAGCCCAATACACCGCTACCTCTCACTCATTGTTCATCCTGAGTTGCCAGGTAATCCATTCCAAGAAGAAATGCGTTCAGCTAGAACCATAGAGCGCAAAAAAATACGCTCGAGCATTTGCATTTAATCGAAACGGATTTCGGTGAATGCAAACACTGAGGTGGTGGTGTTGTAACAATACCATAAGTATCTCAAAATCAAAACTGGTAACTCCTGGGAGGTTTGCAGGGCAGTCCCAAGTTGCAGTTCAATTAAGAAGATACTATTCGTCTCGGTCACAACCTGTAGAGTTAACTACGGTATGTGCCTACACCTCGGACAATTCAACTGATAACAGAAGCATGTCGCAAGGGCAACATACGTAGTATATTTGTAGGTTCCTGTACATAGACCTCCATCCTAAATTCTCTTCCATTCGAGGAACAAGATTAAGGACTGGAAGCCGACACCCTTCATTCTCTAATGAAGAGAGTGAAGGAGAAGTTTTCCCCGAAGGAAGACTTCTATGGTGATAACAGGATACCGAAGACGATAGTTCAAGCCAAACTGGATGTTCCCACCCGTTTTTCTCTATCCCGGGGTTGGCCGCCTACTGAGGTGATGGACCGTCAGGTCCATCCAGGATGAGCCCTTCCCGAGATATTCTTCATTCAGCAGCAGTGCTTTTCTCGAACGCTAGAAATTCCAGGAATTCGAGCATTCGGCGAGATACCCGATTATCGTAGGAACAATTATCTGGGATTCTCGTCTCGCCCACCCTGGACCGTGGTTTCGCCGAAGTGTTTGCAGATCGTAGAAGACCAGAACACTCAGAGAGTGCTAGAAATTCCGAAGAACTCTAAGCACTCGGCGAAACCCCCACTGAATTCGTCAGACGATCATCGGGTGGTGGTCCTCCCGATTCCCGTAGAAATCGAGGATGGGGCAAGATCCTTCCTCAACGACGGGGACTTACGTCCGGTAGGACCCAAAGGTCCCCCCCAAGAACGTAGTCCCCAACGTGGAATCCTACGGAGAACGCTCTGCAGGATCCCTCCCCTTCCCTTCGCTGGCATGGGGGGGGGGGGGGGGTGGGGGGGGGGGGCTGCAGATGCTCGCCAACCCATGGTGGCGATTGATCTGCAGGCCTGGTCAAGCGGCTGGACCGAGAACCAGGGCGACGGTCCAGAGCGTCAAAAGAGCTGCTGCTGCTGGTCCCCCTCTCCGTCCGGCCCTGGTGGGAGCGGCGGTCAGGGGACTGGCAGAGTCTGCTCTCACGGTGGGAGCGAGGCCTGTCCTCACGGCGCGTCACGCCTCAGCCCGCGGCTGGTCTGGGACCGTCGCGTCAACCCTGGGTACCGGCGACTCACCACAGGAGCGATCGCTGGCCTGGTGGGAGTCACCTGGGCGACTCCCACCAGTCTTCCGCTCCGTGCCTGGATCCTGGCGCCGAGCGAACTCGGTTGCCTGGATCTTGGCTGCACGGTCACCCGCAGGTGACCGTACACTCGGTACCTCTTGCGAACGAGAGGCCGAGACGGTACCTGGCGTCGAGGCGGAACCTCTGGCACCAGGAGAGGAGGTACCGGTACCCCTCCAGTCCCAGTCATCTTCTTCCTTGCGGAAGGAGAGACGGGCCCTGTTCCCGAAGGAACAGGACCAGCGTAAGCCCCAACTGTCCCACCGGAGTGGGACAGACCCTTAGAGGTCTCTGAGCGAGACTTCTTAGGGGGGGAGGAGGCTACCTTCTTCTTCGGCTGGGGGGCCTCAGAAGTCGAAGGGGAAGAGGCAGCAGAAGACGATGGCGACACCTTCCTCTTCTTCCTAGACTTCCTCTTCGCCAGTTCCTCAGGACAACCGACAGGTCCTCCATTCAGGACGGAGTTGGGGCAGCTGCCGAAGCAACACGGCCCAACTGCACCTGTCCAGAGGGACCTGCGGGAGTAGCAGTGGAGAGAACGCTTCCTCGAAGAGGGCTTTATGAACTCCTACCTGGCAGGTGAAGCGTCTGCAACCCCCAAGACTGGTCAGTCGGCGAATGAGACCATCGTCTGGGTGGGGCTGTCTGAAAGAAAAGGATTAATTAAAAGAGGGCTGGATGGCTTGCCTCCACCAGTCTCTGTGTGCACGGACCCGCGGGAACGTCACGTCAACCCTGGGCACCGGACGATCGCTGCGAGAGCGATCGCCGGTCTGGCGAGAGTCACCCGAGCGACTCCTACCATCTTCCGCTCCGTGCCAGGGTCCTGACACGGGGAGCGAACTCCCCAGTCTGGACCCTGGCTGCACGGTCACCCGTAGGTGACCGTACAATCGGTAACGCTCGCAAGCAGGCAGCCGAGACGGCTCCCGGTCCGGAGGTGGAACCTTCGGAACCGGGAGAGGAGATACCAGTGGTGGCCGGTACCTCCATGGTCCCCGTCTGCTTCCTCCCCGAGGAAGGAGAGATGGGCCCCGTTCCCGGCAGGACCAGCGGAAGACCCACCTGTCTCACCAGAGCGAGACAGACCCTTAGAAGTCTCTTACGGCAAAGCCTAAAAGTTGAAGGGGGGGGGAGGCATGAAGATATAAAGATCTCGAAGAGGAGGATGACGACACTTGACGAGCTCTCTTCCTCTTCGGTTTCTCCTTCTGCCAGACTTCTACCATCAGGAGTAGAAAACCTAACAGGGCAGCGCGACAGTTTCATCCAGTGACATAACTCCCGGGAGTAGTGGTAATGAAAATAATTATCAGCAGGGGGATCACTACAAACACTCGAGGATCGGTATGCAACATGCTACGAGTCAAGGTACAATTCCAAGGTTAGGATCCAATATGAAGAGCATCCAACCAATACTGCTGAAAACACAATCACCACTAGCCTGTAAAATAAGGAAAAAAATTATTAAAGTAATGAGGATACTCCTCACACATCCAAGGGCGCCGCCCTCCGAAGTGAGAGGAGATCCCCAAACACAACACCGCACGCCCATCCTTCTACCTTCTTCCAATAGTACACGGACAAACCTTTGAAGTTCCCTTGGTAATTCCCAAGCGTAAGCGTAATTTCCGGATGAATACATGTCCCATTACAGGATCAATATCACTTACGTTCAATACATGTCTCATCCTCATGATAAATACATATCTCGTCCTCATGCAGGTCTGAGCCAGTGTTAAAGGGCGAAAGAATGTAAATAATATGTTAGATACCTTAGCTGCTGACTCTTAACACAAGTAGAGGGGTGGTTACAAAGGCCATCACAAAAAGTGGGTTTGTATATTAAATGAAAAACCAAGGACAAACCTTTGTTTAGTATTAATATCAAACACCGTATATGTATAACTATTTAAATACAAAAAATAAACCAAAAGGATCCCATCGGGAAAAAAGATCAACGACCAGTCAGCCGGAGCTCACAAACATACGTCTTCATCGGAAGACGGCCGAAAGCAAAGTGGTGTGTTTACATCCGGGCAGGCTAGCCTGCTCCACGGTAGTTACTGCCTAACCACCTTGTTCAAGATTCAACGGCCGTAATTCCAGCTACGCCGTGAGTTAATTCCTATTGTTAAAGGACCGAAAGGTTTGTATTACGTATCGGAACAAACCACCAATTTAGTACTACTTTAATAGTTTGATGGGCAAAACTGGATAGAGCTGCAATTGCAAATGCAAAATACTAAGGTAGCAGTCTACAAAATCTAAAGCACATCCACCATTCTGAACAATAAAACTAAAACCTGGTTGGACTATAAATCAAAGATTTTGAAAATACCTACTAGTCAAACTTACCTGAAATAATAATGCTCATCATCTTGCTCTGCCTCCAAGGCACAATAAAGAGTTGTTTGCATGCCTTCTGCAGTCTTCTTGACAAAAAAGGGCATGAAGTACTTCAAGATGTCTCCCCCAATATGACGTGCAAGTTCACTTTGGACAGCTCCCGGATGGACAGAGAAAACGGTGATGTTAGTGCCTGGAAGATTTAAAAAAATAATCACATTCTTACAAAACTCCAAACACATTTTAACTACTCATTTTACTTTTATATAAATAACAAAATGTCTGAACCATGTTACAAATATCTTATTCCTACCTGCAATAAATGGCAAGATGAAGGAAGGCAGTTCCAAAACAGTAAGTTTAAATTTAGAATTTAATAACCATTTTCTAACCTCTTAGCTTACCGGTTTATGAGTTTGCACCCAACTAGTGAGATCTCGTCTTACAACATTTATTATGTACAACAGAAAAACTCTTATTTTCTTGGATCTTGAATCGATTCTTAGAGGGAAGGTAATACATGCAGTTATTCCTCTATCTTAGTAGGCAAACCTTGCATTCTAACCCTACTGAGAACTTTAGCTTAACTTATTCCACACTCTATACTCTTGAGGTATTTTCTTATTCATGTGAATAATCTTATTTATAATCCTATTGTCACAACACTGGATGGTTGACTTTTAAAGAACAGACTCCAATATCAACTATGAAGAAGAATTCTAATCCCACCTGATATCCTTCTCAACTCATCCAACCAAGAATTTTAATGAAAATATCCACTATGTGTTCCTTGCCATTTTTAACAGACACCAGTTATAACAATAAAAGAAAAACATAATAAAACTTGTTAGGACCACAAAATAAGAATAAACTGACTGAAAAGGCATCCTGCAAACAATAATAAAAAAATTTTACAACATGGAAAACATACTACCAACTATAAACATTCTTAAAGAAAACAACTTACCTTTCACTTTTTTGGCAAGATGTCGAGTGAAGAGAACATTTGCAACCTTACTGTTTCCATAAGCCTGAATTCTATCATAGCCCTTTTCATAATTCATATCATCAAAAGGTATGGTTCCACCTGCAAAAGCCAAATAGATGCATCAAAATGCCTCAAGACTTTTAATCCAAACATATAGTCAAATAACCTTTCAGTGTATTTCTACTGCAATTCACAGTGAGGATTCATGCCTTGCAACTGGCAATAAAAATAATATACTGGTAATAGTATACTTGGGTGCAACTGGCAATAAAAATAATATACTGGCATGTCATGTCCTAACCATTATTGAACTGGGCAAATTTCAGGATACATGTTAAAGACCACAGTAACTAGCTGCTTTGACATTCCCTAATATTTTTAAGTTTACACAAAATGGAAGGATTAGCATTTTAAGAAACACAAAAATAGATGAAGCCTAGAGTACTTACGGAGGTGTGCAAGAGAACTAAGAGTGATAATGCGAGCAGGTTCTGAATGAGTTAGCAGGGGAAGAAGAAGGTTGGTCAGAAGGAAATGGCCGAAATGATTGGTTCCCATCTGCATTTCAAACCCATCTTCTGTCTTCATGAATGGGCACATCATTATGCCTGAAAATAATTTTGTTGACTTTTGAAGTACATTATTAGATGAATAATTAGTCAGTGCACTTTAGTACAGTGTAATAATAAGTATCATTAACAATTAACTACCACACTAAATCACCATTATTAACATTTTTTGTCAGATTTTCCCTTGGAGTTAAAAGTGAACTAGTTCTTGATAAAAAGCCTAGCACTTCCTTTAAAAGGAATAATTTTCACCCAGCAAGCTTCTTCGAATTAAACACAGTAGAGGGTACGGTTATCGAGGTACCCACTCCTTTGGCTCCCAATCTCGAAGGCATAGTACAGGCCTGCAGACTGGTACCTCGACCCACAGGTGAGAAAGATCCGATGAGAGAACCCTCTGCTTCCTCCAAAGAGAGTAGCATATCCCCAGAAGCTTCACATCGAGACTTCTGGGGAGATGGGGGGGAGTGGCGACCTCCTTCTTCTGAGACTGAGAGGCCTTGGAGGAAGGAAGGGAGGAGGCAGTATACGACGATGACGACACTCTACGCGATCTCTTCTTCGACTTCCTCTTCGTTACCCTCTTCAGGATGGCAGCAAAGTCCTTCATCCAGGCAGGTGGGCAAGACAAATCAGGAGCAGGGATCACCTGGATAACCAGAGCAGGAGCAACTGCCAGGGGAGGGAGAGGCTCCACCAACACAGGTATGTTGGCAGAAGGTGAGGAGCCCCCAGAAGCAGCAGACACAGTGATGATGGTCGGGGGTGACACAAAGCCAGGAGGGGGAGGTGCCACAACTCAAGGCACCAGAAGGTGCACCCCAGTCCCTGTCACCGCCGAGGGAGTGGTAGATGTAGGGTGGTGACAGAACACCATATGCGGGACCTTGGCAAAGACGGCAGTGGTGATGAAAGTGGTAGTGGGCATCTCGACTATGTGAGCCGTCACCAGGGCAGCCAGGTGCAACAGCAAGACCTGCAGTGACGGAGCCCCCACCAAGCCTAATGAATGCCTGCCAGATTTTAAGGTTGCCTCTCCATCACACCTGAAGAAGAGACAGTCAGGTTAGTGAGGAGGGATTCTTGTCACCCAGAGGGAAGATCAACTCTCTCAGAGCAACCCGAGGCCGCTGCACCGAGGTCACCATGAACCCCTGCCTCCACTCCATCCTCCTCGCTCAACAAAGAGGGAGCAAGACATGGGAAGCTTGCAGGGAGACAGAAACAAGGACGAAGGGTTAGACACCGAGGGAGTTATCGAAGACATGTAATCCCAAGAAGGCGTCTTGGTGCCCTTCCTCTGATAAGGTTTCCTTCCCACAAACTTACCCACTGCACAGAAGTCCAAGAACTAAACTCATCACACATGAAATCCGAATTGCAATCCTGCCCTCTGCAAGATGTAGAGAGCATGAGGATCCACATCCACACTAGATCTGCTATTGCTACATTTCTTATTGCCCACACCTGAGCATACATGCTTGGGAGGGGTGGACTTAGAAGCCGGCTTAGTAGATTCATGGGTTTGCAGGTTTCAATAACTTGGAAATCAACAGCAAACAAACACCAAATATTCATCAAATCACAGAAAGCAAGGACAGATCTCATCATGAAAAGGAAAAGATCTAGTGACAGTCAAGCAGAGAGCAATGTAGTATACACGAATCTTCACCCAATGATGGCTAAAAGCAAAGTGGAATGCGTACAATCGGGTGGGCGAAGTTTCCCTCGCCCAAGCGGTAGTTTAACTACCAGACTACCCTGCTATATAGTCTAGCGGCTGTTTCCAGCTTCGTTGAATGCAATTCTTAATGAAAAGGACCGATAGTTTGTATGTCATGTAGGAACAAACTATAATCATGTAAAGGTGGCTAATTTATTGTCTGCAAAGGTAATTAATCTTTCCTCCATTCACTTGCTGGTCCTCACAAGCCTCTTCCAGTGAATTCATTTCTTCATTTTGTAACCCTTCCCGAGCAGCTTCTACTTATCCTTTGGCTCTAATTGACTTAGAGCTTCAAGTTCCTATCCAAGTGATTTATATTTAAAAGACCACCTTGTGCTATGTAATTTAAACATGGTGAATTGTAGGCTAATTTAGCACAGAATTTGTTCTTAAGAGCAGCACATTTTCAAGGGATGCTTAAGTCTTGTAAAGGTGGTTGGATTGTTATCTGTATTATTTTATATCAATTTAACAAAACCACTAGATGGGAATTTTACAATAGTGTATCTGGGAACTGACATGAAACTGCAAATGCCTTTAACACCAACTACAGCATGCTGTGCAAGGCCCAGTTTAAGTAGTACCCCTTAAAGGTTATGTTGGCAGCAAGGTCTATCAAGAACAACTCTGAAGGACAAGACCAGCATACAATATGCAGTCTATATGGAAAGATATATACATACCAAGTTTATTTACCTTCAGTTTTAATGATAAAACAAACACATACTGTGAAACAAAGACATCTCTGGATATCACCCATGGCAATATGTTATTTTTTTTTCTTTAACTCAAATAAAGATGACCTATGATCTCTGATTTTATCTGGCTTTGAAGTAATCTTCTTTTTAAACAGTCCCAGGTAATTATCTTTTTGTACCTTATCTTGGATGTACATATTGCAAGTCTCGCCTCCTTTCAAGACTTTTCTGATATTTGTGCACTTTTTTATCAAAAGTCTTATATGCTAAATCCTTGTCACAACAACTAAAACTTTACCTAACACTCTAATCATCTATAAAAATCAAGCAGCAATGTTATAATAACTCATACTTCCTACTAAGAAATAATTCAGCAGTGAATTTACTATGAACCAAACTGTCTACATGACTAGTTTTATTATGAAGATTTAATCTGTTGTTTTGTCTACTTACCAGCATTATTGATCAGCATGTGTATCATTTTCTCTTTGGTTTTCAATTCCCCTGCAAATGTTCTAATAGAAGTGAGGGATGCCAGGTCTAATTTCATAACAACCACCTCCCCTCCAGTTTCTCTTTCTATTTCTAATGCAACCTTTTCAGCTTTTTTTGTGTCTCGACAAGCCATAATGATCTTTGCACCTAAAATGAAAAAAATAGGAAAAATGACAAAAACAAAAAAGAAAAGTGGTCAAAATAGTTTTTGAAACACCAGAACGAAAGGAAACATTCACATTTTATTATATTCTTTGCTTCACATCTAAATAATACAACAAAATAACCTCAAAAATCCTTTTATTGCCCTATCATTTAAAAACCCAGATGATATATGCCACAGGCTAACTACAAAGATGGATATTTAAGCCAACAACAAACAAACTGAACTTACAAACATGCTCCTGAAATCATTTGTATGTAAGGGACTACCTGTACCTAGACAATTTTTAATGGTAATTCCTTATTCACTTTTATTCCTTGAACATTGGAGTAAGTGAAGGAAAAAGAGTATTAATGTTAATTAACCAGGTACATACTACTATTAAACATATATGAACTCCAACTTACAAAGTTTCAAGAGGATGAGTACTACTATAAAGTGCCATATACCAATGACACTACAGCCAATACACAAACAAATCTTATTTTATATTAATTGGACATTAATACTATTTTGTTCCTAAATTCTGTAACTAAATCTATTCAACATTTGCCAGTGTCTTTTTCCTACTTCCCATCACTTCCACGGCTGGTTCCCAACTTAAATTCTCCAGTCTCCTATGATGATCCAATGTTTCACTTATGCTAATCTTTCTTTATATCTTTGTCATCCATCTTACTTTTCAAACAATATCACCTATTCTTCCTCTACATACTACACAAAAAAGTTATTGCTATAGCTTCATCATTTTTCTTTCATGAAAACTCAAGAACTATTAACAATTCCTTCAAACACTCAAATTTTTTACACCCCAAACTTCTTAATCTATTCTCCACAACATAATCTTTTCTTATCTCTTAATTTTTTCCTCAGTCAATGCAGATAATCATTTAAATATCCTAAAAAAATAACAATGCCTTGTTTATATCAAAAGTTGTTCTTCTTTCAATCTGTCTTAACATATGATTCACTTTCATCAAAAACACTTCTAAATCCTTTCAAGAAGCTACAATACATTCCATAAATCCTCATCATCATGCACATCTCAAAATTATCTCTGGTCCTGCAAATAATATATCAATATGGAGTTATCTTCCTATTGGGCACCTTCATAATGTACATTAGTTGTTTCAAAGTATCTTCTTTCTATAGGGGCATAATCTAATTGTCTTGTACTCTATATCTCTCCAAATTTTACCAGCATATGAACTGGAAATACTACAAAATAACACTAAAGAATGGCTTTCCTTGTTTGATTTCTCAACCATTTCCCTGAAGTATTGAATTTATGTATTCTTTAGATCTATGCAACACAATGGTTCATTGCTGTAATTATGAGAAAGAAAGAAGTATACAAGAGACTGTTTGTGCCTTCACTCAGTTAAACTACTGACAATGCCTAAATACTAAGTTATATCAACTGACATAAGCTATGAATAACTATTAATCCTTGTATGAACACGTTAACCCTTGGATGAATTGTACTTCTGCACTGTACTTGTACAAGATGACATGTTATACAAAACCTAGAAGAGTCTACAGTAAAAAAGCCACCTACTGGTCAAGGGAATGGAATGGAATGGAATATGGAATTTAGGCCAAAGGCCAAGATATGAGACCTATGAGGTCATTCTGTGCTGAAATGGAAATTGACAGTAGTACATACAAGATTTTCAAGGCTTACCAGGAGTAAAACCTTGCAGTTGCACTATGAAAAATTTGTTGGGAGAGTAAGAAGGAAAAAGAGAATATGTGAAGAGATACAGTAAAAGGAATGAAAGGGGTTGCAACTAGGACCTTAAAAACACTGCAATGAACCTTAAATAATTTATACAGTACATCATGTGAGGTGCCCTGACAGCACTAGCCTCGTACAAGATAATGTTGAGACGAAACCTTCAAAGAACCTTACCTCTTCTACTTAACTCTAGGGCAGTTTCTTTTCCAATACCAACATTACAACCTGTTATAACAACAGTTTTTCCATCTACACGTTTTCCTGAGGTGCAAATACCACCCACCATGAATCGCCGTACCAATACAATAAGAGCCCAGTGCGTAAGCATACATGACAGCTCATTTCCTCTGAGATAATCGACAACTCCAACTGCAAAGAAAGGAAATATATGAAAAAATCTAATAAAAATTCACAAAACTTTAAAGGCACAAACATATGTCACAATAAGATTGGTGAAGACAATAAATAAATAAAGATTTATATGCACGGTACTGGAAAATCTTATGAAAGATTACTGCATTAGTATTACAAATAGAATACAGGAATTTACAATTTAATAAACTAAAAAAGTATGTCCCCTTACAGTATAATTCATTACAGTAATATGCAAAGCAAGAATCCATACAGTTACTTATCAATAAAAACCCCAAATGGGTCATTACTGCTTACATATTGTAAATGAAAAATGTAGGTTATGTATTGGGGTCAAATGTCTTACATCCACTAACAGTCATACTTTGAATTTTTTTAGGTTCAACTTCATTTCCCATTAATTTTAGCTCAACCTTTGCTAAGAGACAGAGCAACAAGTGTAGAATTAGGAGATGGGGTTGATGCAAATTGAGTACTAGTATCATCCACACAAGCATCCTGCTTGTTTTCTAAGCCAAACAACATATGATTAGCAATGTCAAAAGTAGCACTAAAGTCAAAGTCTATTCTATGAATACCTATCATGACTGTACTCTAAGGATTTCTCAACAGCACGGGAAATGGATGAAAATGTGCACCACAAGACAGACACTTAATCACCAACTGGGAGAGGTTCCTCATACATAGGCTAAATGGGCATTACCCTTCCTAGCATGCCAAGTCCTGACCTAACCAAATCTTACCTACCTAAACTAACTTTGGGCGACGTGCGCTGACCTAGCAGGGGGGCCTCGACCTCCCTGGACACCCACAAAAGGGTAGTATCCTGTCCTTGGTCGGCAACTGGCATGAATCAGTTCAGTTGAGTTGAATATAGAATTTAAGCCAAAGGCCAAGCACTGGGGACCTATGAGGTCATTCAGCACTGAAGTAATAATTGACAGTAAAAGGTTTGAAAGGTGTAACAGGAGGAAAACCTCAAAGCAGTTGCACTAGGAATTAAGTATTAGGAGAGGGAGGGAAGTAAGATGAAGAAAGAGAAAATGAAAGGAGGTAGAGTAAAATGAATGACAGTAGTTGCAGCTAGGGACCGAAGGCATGCTGCAAAGAACCTTAAGTAATGCCTACAGTGCACTGCATGAGGTCCACTGACAGCACTACCCCCCTTACAGTGGGGGAGGAGGCAGATTTATATTACTATTCCGCAGTGGCCTAGACTATGGCAGTTGCAGTTTTTCTATGCAGTTTTACCTCCTGAACAAGAATTTTAATTAATATTTATTCGGAAGACTGTAATCAACCCCCAGGGGCTCGTACTAAACACGTCAAAATACATTTGATGCCCCAATTCCTGGTGGCTTTCGTAATCACGGGGACAAACGATGCGGAATGCTTATATAGAAATACCGGGGAGGAATCAGAAACGTCCCATAGTATCTAAAGCCTATCAAAAATCTGGTAATTCTAGGCAATAACTCTGCATGGGCTGCAAGGAACGTTCCCACGAATACGACAGCCACTAGGGATTGGGGTGTCAAATGTATTTCACCGTGTTTGGTACCTACCTATTAGCCCCTGGGGGTTAATTACAGTCGACCCCAAAAAATAACGGTAAATTCTTAATACCTAGCTAGTAACCCAAATACTAGGTATAGGAAATTGTAATTGCCAAAGAAATGCCCTACACAGAGTTACAAGCTATATAGAGATTCACCAAAAATCTTTCTAGGAAGGGGTGGGTGGGGGTGAAAAGGTCCACCCCAGCAAGGTCAGACTACAATAACCTGGGTTAGGTTAGGTTAAGGGAACGTTTCGTTTAGGATGTAGGCTACTAGGCTAGGTAGGTAGCTAGGTACATAGGGTACTACTAGCTACAGTTATAGAGTAGTAATTCTGATAATAATAAACATAGGTATAATTAAGGTAAAGGGGGTCAACTCCCCCTTTATAATGACCGGTTTATGACCCCCTTCTGGGTAATTAGTAACATGTTTAATTTAAAAACAGAGACCTAGCCTATTTACGAGCCCACCAAACCAACTTGTTACTAAGCTAGATAGTGTCAATCGGTGCCAATTGATTGACCCCATACCTCAACTGGGGTCGCAATCCACTCACCCAAAGTACAGAGAATCACAAGGGTCAGTCCCTCGAGCCGAAAGAAATAATCCCATCCTTGAGTGAAGAACTCGACTGTCACCCAGTTAAAATTTAACACGGATCCTCTTATACGGTCCATCTTGCGAGTTCCTTAATTTCAGGTGTCAGAAAGATGAACGTGTCGCGACTAATATATCGTGCACAGGTTGTCGCAAAGTGTCAAGTGTCTACAAAGTGTCAACTTGAACCGAGCCGGGAAAGATTAGATAAAAGTATCTGAACGATGACAAGTGCTACACCACCCTTCAAAGCTGTCGAGGATGACAACTAGCAATGATTCGAATATGTTTAATGGTTAATGTATTCGGTTCAGTGACTAAATAATATTTTTTCATGATAATATATATATTGGAGCTCGATAAAGGTATATCCACGTTAATAGGTATTGTGCCCTTTTGGTTTATACAATAGGTATACTAATCGATCTGCACATGGATATCAAAGTAATTTCTTTCAAAGATTTCCATAACCAATCAAATAACTTCTTTCTTTCTAATCAGAAACTAATTACGGTCATTGAGGAGGAGAGAGAGAGAGAGAGAGAGAGAGAGAGAGAGAGAGAGATAAACTGTAGATTATAACTAGACTAAAGTCATCCCAGATACGCGATAAGAATCATTTATGAGAGAGAGAGAGAGAGAGAGAGAGAGAGAGAGAGAGAGAGAGAGAGAGAAACTGCAGATTATAACTAGACTAAAGTCATCCCAGATACGCGATAAAATCATTTATGAGAGAGAGAGAGAGAGAGAGAGAGAGAGAGAGAGAGAGAGAGAGTAGCTTATGAATATACCAGTCATCATGATGTAGACTGCTTACACATCGTTACGAGATAGGTAGTATTCTCGATGAATAACAGCTAACTCAAGCAAATCCTTTTGCCGGGTTTTTATATCATATTCAGGATATGAGTGTTTCCGTCGTTAGATTTATTCCCAGTTCAAGCCAAGATATTATTACAACACAAATAAACTGAAAAGCAATGTCGATGGCAAAAATGTTCCAGTGCAAGTAACTTATCATATCATCAATTCCTCTTATGAGTATGGTATTATATGCATGATTCTGCAATTCTGAAGTGAATTTGGAGTTCATAACAAACATTATTAACAGGAAAACCGTGAATTTATATACGCTATGGGGATAATGACTCATGTAACCATAAAGAGATTTGTTCGTCCACCAATTTCCTCACTGACTGCATGAAACTTACTGAAATCAAACTATCTATCTATCTATCTATCTATATATCTATCTATCTATCTATCTATATATATATATATATATATATATATATATATATATATATATATATACATATATATATATGTGTGTGTGTGTGTGTGTATTATACACACACACACACACACACACACACACACACACACATATATATATATATATATATATATATATATATATATATATATATATATATATATATATATATATATATATATATATATATATATATATATATATATATATATATATATATATATATTGTTGTAAATTTATTTGTACATATACATTTTCTAACCTTTAACGAAGTCACTGCTAAGAGCTACAAAGTAACTATACCCCATTTTCTTTAGTATAAGCTCTGCAGAAAAATTAATATTATATTTTGAATAACTTGATTAACTTTACTTTAGCAGTTTAAAATATTTGATAGATAGATTTAATAAATAGATTTAACTGTCCCTTCAAATTATTTAAGAAATTATTTAATTGATTTGGGAGTGATAAGAACCATTGACCTGACATAGGCCTTTTCAAGGGGTAGGATTAGGTCGGGCGGGTTTTTTGGCCCTTGTTCAAACGGACGGCGAGCGAAGAAGGCGACAACTAGGTCGGCGACTTCGCCCTTTTAAGTTTAATTTACGTTGTGTGGGGTTTAGAAATTAATAACCCTTTAAATAATTGGTTTGTGTGATCTCCTTTCCTGTTTGTACCTATCCTAAAACCTCATCCTATCCAAAATCCTTATCTGCAACCAAACTTTTAACAGCCTTCGTCACTGATCGGTGTCGACGGAAAATTCGGTAAGTGGAATAACATTCTTATCAACGTACCAATTTATTTCCACGAATGCGATTTAGAGGTCGCTGGGTTTGCTGATTAAATATATATAGGATTTGTTTTTAGTTTACACGTGAATTAAGAGGTGTGTGTCCAAACTGGGTTAACTTGAAGGTAGGTCAAAATACTAATTTTCCACAAAGACTAGACCGCCATTATTGGACGGCTGATTTGAACCAACGGTCTTTTCGTTAGGAAGCGGTTTCGTCTTTTAACGTTTAACTTACGTATTTAACTTAACTTACTTATTCAAGACGTAATACACTAGCTGTTTTCTTTACCTTGACTAAATTTTAAGCCCTTTTACATAGTTAGGCTATTGTAATATTGGAGTTTGTGAGAATTAATTAGGCATAGACTCAGATTGAATAATTTTACAAAGGCTTATATAATTATATGGGCGTAGTAATAAATTTAGTCGAAATTAGGTCTGTCTGTTTACTTAGCATTACTATTCGGGATTAGTTTACTTTAATTTTACTTTAACCGGGTCGGAACTTAGTAGTAATTCTGGACCAAACTGAACTACCCTGGGAATTTTATGGCCTTGGTTTGATTTATTCATAGTCCTATTTAGATTAATTGCATTTACCTGAATTACTTTTACCGGAATTTAACTAACCTAATTAAGCTTACCAAGCAATTATTAATCCTTTGGATTTTCTGGCACAAGTCTGAAAACATGTTAGGCGCACGGAAGAATTGTGTGCTTAACAGCCCGTTTTATACCATTTACTAAATTACTACTAGAGAACACTCAGTGGAAGGAATTACCCTTGTAATTTTGTAGAGTATATTCCTTCGATCTTCCCACTGAGCGAAACAAATTTCCCACAAAGGAAGATTGGCATCCCAGCGGGATGTTTTAAGGCCTGTTGTTGTTCCAAGGATTTTTTGTCTTGTTACCTTTTAAACTCATAAAATGTCTGCGACACAATTGAACATATTCCCTCCGACTTTATGAGGAAAACAAAATGCAAGGATTTGTGCACAACTGCTGTGGACTTGATTCAAAGGGCAAGTGATGTTGAGTCCTCGACCTTGGAGACATATCGTCTTAGGCTAGAGTCTCAAATAAAGAAGTATGAAGAACTCAACTTTAAGTACTTATTCAATTAGTTAATTGGAGAAGAAGGGTTCTCTGAGCAAGACCCTGATAGAACACAGCTCACTACAAAGCGGCGTCATGCCAACCAAGTCATCACAGAGAGCACTGAAGTTTTGGAGAAACTAAAAATCATTTGCATGGAAGCCAAACCCCAGAGGAGTATTTCAACAGAGTTTAGGCCATGGCATAAGGTTAAGTTGCCGTCTTTATCACTCCCGGAATTTGAAGGGACAGATGGAGAATGGCCCCCTTTTTGGGATGTTTTCGAGTCTAACGTTCACTCTCGTCCAGACTTGAGAGCTGTTGACAAATTTAATTACCTGAAGGGATGTTTGAAGGGTGAAGCTCTAACTCTGATTAGAAATATTCTTGTCACGAATGAAAACTATTTAGACGCCATTGACCTGTTGAAGAAAACTTATGCTAATCCAGAGAAAATAATCTCATCTCTAATTTGTCAACTAGCAGGCCTACCTAAACCTTCTGCAGATCTGGATTCACTACGTAGCTTCTGGACTAAACTTGAACAATATGTTAGAGGCATAGAAAGAAACAGACCTAATTCGGATCACTGTACCTGGACGCTTGGACCTCTAGTTTTTCAAAAACTACCTGGCAAGGTGAAAGAACAAATCCAAAACAAGTGTGGACAGGACTACCCCTCACTCCTAGATATTAGAGAGGGGCTAGGAAAGGTAATCCTGACCTTGTCTTCCTTGGATTTTGAACCCAGGGATAAGAACAAGGATTACTCCCATAGAAAACCCAAGCCTAACCAAAGTTCCAATAGACCAGGTAATCAGACCAAAACTCAGGTTAGTTCTTACACCCCTAAGAAAAACGAAGTTACGAATCTGAGTATTTCTGTCACTCCAGGACAGCCTAATAAGACCGCTAGAACACAAAGTTGTGTATTCTGTGATAGACCAGAACACAAAGCCTACCAGTGTGACATTTACAAGACCACGCAAGAGCGCATCTCAAGACTTACCGCAAAAAATCGTTGCGTGAAATGCACTTCACCTAACCATAAGACAACCGATTGTCTTGTGAAGTTCCACAAATGTCTGTCATGTAAAACTGGACTACACCATTCAGCATTGTGCCCTGACTCCTCAACTGAGGTCTCTGCTGTGAACTATTGTGGAGACAATGACAGTGACAAAGACTTAAAGTCACAAACAAGTGGAATTCTCCCTACCGCCTTAATGAAAGTGGTGTGTCCGCCCTCAGGCAACACCAAGGAACTTAGATCACTGTTTGATTCTGGGGCGCAACGTACCTTCATCACACAAGAGGCAGTGGAAGAGTGTAAACTTGTACGTGACAATCCTGTCCAACTGAGCATCAGTGGGTTCTGGGATACCAAAGAACCTAGAGAATATAGTACGGTCACTGTACCTGTCAGGGTAAACGATGACAGCCTTGTAACTTTAAAGGCTATTGTCGTACCTAAACTACCTCAGAGCGCTAGGCCTCGTGGACTCTGTAAGATAGTGTCTGAACTGAAGAGCCAGAATGTCACCCTAGCTGATCCTAACTTGTCAAGTAGTCAGATTGACCAGGTGAAACTGCTTGTTGGCATAGATCACTACTTTGACTTTATCCATTCTCCACAAGCAAACGGAGTGAACCTGATTGAGTCCTCCTTAGGATATCTGGTCGCTGGTAAACTGCCTAGTAATGACACCCCTATCAGTGCTCATTCTGTAACTGTAATGAGACTAGCAGTTGATGAACCTTCCAAAGCTGCTCTAGAGATACCACTTGAGATGTCTGATAGCAAATTTGCTGAAGACCCCATCCAACAGCTTTGGACCCTAGAATCAGTCGGAATCATTGATCAAGATATGTCACCTGAGGATAAATTTGTACTGGAAGAATTCAAGAATTCCATCAATATGGTTGAAGGACGATATGAGGTATCTCTCCCCTGGAAAGTCGATAAGAAACAACTCCCTACCAACTTAGCACTCTCGAGGAAAGACTGAACAGTACTATTCACAAGCTGAAACAAACTAATAAGTATCTGGAAATTTATGACCAGATCATCAAAGAACAACTGTCTCTCGGCTTCATTGAAACAGTGCCAGAAGAAGACCAAAACCGGACAAATGTCCATTATTTACCCCATTTACCTGTGATTAAGGATTCAACTACAACGCCCATTCGTATTGTATTTGATGCAAGTGCCCGGATGGACAAGCAGGCCCCTAGCCTGAATGATTGCTTATACTCTGGCCCATCCTTGACTAGTCATTTAACCGACTTGTTGTTGAAATTCCGTCTCGACCCATTTGCGGTATCGGCAGACATCAGCAAAGCCTTCTTACGGGTAGGTCTCCAACCTAGGGATCGAGATTATACACGTTTCATTTGGCTAAAAGATCTTAACAATGAAAAGGACCTTCAAGCCTATAGGTTTAGATCAGTTCTCTTTGGAGCCACCTGCTCGCCTTTTTTACTCCAGTCAACCTTGCAACATCACTTTGAAACCTACCCCACTTCACCTGAAGTTAGTTTCCTCATGACCGAAATTTTTATTTATGTGGACAACTTAATTGGTTCCTTACCAACAACAGTCAGCCTCTACAGCCTTTACAAGGTTGCAAAGGAAGTCCTGTCAGATGCCGGAATGCCTTTAAGAGAATGGATCAGTAATGACCCAACCTTCAACGAAATGGTAAAACAAGAAGGTGATGGAACAACAGAAGGCTCAGATCTGTCAAAGTTCTAGGACTTCATTGGAACAATACAAGACTGACCACTTAAGCATAAAACCCCCCTACCTTTGAGGAAGCTCCGCTTACCAAACGGCTACTTTTGAGCAACCTTTCAAAAGTATTTGACCCTCTAGGATTGTTTGCTCCCATAATTGTACGAGCCAAAGTTCTTATGCAAAAGATCTGGAAACTATCTAAAAGGTGGGATGATGTTTTTGCCACCAGAACTTCAAGAAGAGTGGGTCGAAGATCAAGAAAGACCTCGAGAACGTATCATACCAGGAATTCCCACGCTTCACAGCCAACAGAGGGACCAACTACTCTCTTCACGTATTCTGTGATGCTAGTGAGAAGGCCTATGGGGCTGCAGCCTATTTGATGGACCAACACGCAGGTGCGAACCTAGTTTTCTCTAAAGCAAGAGTCGCCCCTCTCAAAAAGAAAAGCATACCACAACTTGAGCTGACCGCCAACTATAGTGCAGTCAAAATAGCTGAACTACCTCAGAACCGTTTTCACTACCGATGGTGTTCAAGATTACTGACACTGTCATATGGTCTGACAGTAAAGTTGCCCTACACTGGATTCAGAACAACAAATCTAAAAAACATCTATGTCCGCAACAGGGTGAATGAAAGATAAGTCAGGTCACTGAAGTGAAGATACCCTCTATGTACCTGGTGAAGAAAACCCAGCAGACCTTGTCTCTAGAGGAATTTCCATGCGGCAGTTTAAGAAAAGTCAAATTTGGTTCCATGGCCCAAGTGGCTCCCGAACCCAGAGATGGCCAGAGTAGGCAGATGTATCTACATGCTACCCACCTGAAACACCTGAAGAAGTTTTAACTACAGTTGTCAGTGAAGAAGCTACTTGTCCCATAGAGATCCGTAGGTTCGCTTCCCTTCCTAAACTTATAAATGTCACTAAGCTAGTAATTAAGTTCACTAGGCTCCTTAAACGTACCATTGGGAATCGTAAAACTAAGAACTCGGGACCCGTAAACTCTGAAAATGTTGAAGTACAGAACTCAGAAGCATTACGAATTCTTATTGGCTTCACACAGAGTCAGTATTTCCCAGAGGAGTTGTCATACCTTAACAAGAATTCCCACAAAATTCCAGCCAGAATTAAAAAAAGCCTAGGCTTGTTCCTGGATGAGAATGGACTTTTGCGATGCACTGGGAGACTACAAAATGCGGACCACCTTCCATATAGCAGTAAATTTCCTCTGCTTTTACCTCCAAATTCTCCTTTGACTGGACTTATAGTCATTCAAGCACATGAAAATGTTCTTCATGCAGGCGTTCAAGACACAATTTGCAAGGTGAGAGAAGAATACTGGATACCAAGACTGAGACAGTGTGTCAAGAAGATGAAAAACGAAGTGTTCACCTATGTAACCGCTCTGGAAGGACCTGCATTGCGCAGGCCTCCTCCGCCCACCTCTACCGGCTTGCAGAGTGAACAGTCTCCGGCCATTTGAGGTGACCGGGGTAGATTTGATTACTGGACAAATTCTTATCTGTAATCCAGCCACTAAAGAAACTAGACAAGGTTTACATAGTCGTATTCACTTGTACCTCAAACACGAGCTTGTCACCTGGAAGTGGTAAAAGACTTAACCAGCACTGCTTTTCTCAATTCCTTCAGGCGATTCACTGCACGAAGATCTTGCCCTCGTCGAATGATTTCTGACAACGCCACTAACTTCAAAACTGGTTCTTCCTTGATTCAGTCCTTGTATGATGACACTGACGTACAGTCCACACTGACTAGGGAAAATTGTAAATGGGACATTCATCACACCTAGGGCACCCATCAAGGAGGCTTCTATGAGAGGATGGTTGGCAGTGTGAAATCAGCACTAAAGAAAGCTATATTCAAGAAGAGGATTAATTCTGACGAACTGAATACCATTGTCACTGAGATAGAGCGTCGTATTAACAATAGACCTCTTACATATGTGGATGCTAACATCTCCAGATACCGTCGAGTGACCCTTACCCCTTCTCACCTGTTGTATGGCTACCGGTTAAACTCGTTACCCACTTACCATTAGACCGGGACTACCTGAATGACCCAGATTTTGAGCTTGACCACAAACAATGTAATGAGAGATTCAAGTTTGTATCTCAGGTAATACATGCATTCCAAGAACAGTGGGAGAAGGAATACTTGCAGTCCCTGAGAGATAGACACTATTTCAACGGGGATCCAACCCAACCGTTCCAAACCAAAATTAAAGTAGGAGATGTGGTGTTAGTACATAATGACACCCCTCGTTGCATGTGGAAATTGGCAAGGGTCATTCAGCTGATGCCCAGCTCTGATGGACTGGTCAGAGTTGTGAAACTACAGACCAGCAATGGAGAGACAACTAGGTCAGTTGACAAACTTTACCCGCTGGAGGTCTCTAAGCCAGAGGATATGTATACTGTAGAAGCTGCGGAGAAAAATTTAGGAGACAGGTCAAAATGCTGAAGGCTATCAAGCAGAAGAGAGACCGAAGAGAAGAGCCGCCACCAACTCGAGGCGATTCTTACAGCAGTTGATTAATGATGAAGCTGTTTAACCTAACACAAAACTGTGTGTTTTGTGTTATCTCCCCGGGAGGATGTTGTAAATTTATTTGTACATATACATTTTTTCTAAACCTTTAAACCGAAGTCACTGCTAAGAGCTACAAAGTAACTATACCCCATTTTCTTTAGTAGCTCTGCAGAAAAAATTAATATTATATTTTGAATAACTTGATTAACTTTACTTAGCATTTAAAATATTGATAGATAGATTTAATAAATAGATTTAACTGTCCCTTCAAATTATTTAAGAAATTATTAATTGATTTGGGGAGTGATAACCGACCATTGACCTGACATAGGCCTTTTCAAGGGGTAGGATTAGGTCGGGCGGGTTTTTTTGGCCCTTGTTCAAACGGACGGCTAGCGAAGAAGGCGACAACTAGGTCGGCGACTTCGCCCTTTTTAAGTTTAATTTACGTTGTGTGGGGTTTAGAAATTAATAACCCTTTAAATAATTGGTTTGTGTGATCTCCTTTCCTGTTTGTACCTATCCTCCAAAACCTCATCCTATCCAAATCCTTATCTGCAACCAAAACTTTTAACAGCCTTCGTCCACTGATCGGTCGAGCACGGAAAATTCGGTAAAGTGGAATAACATTCTTATCAACGTACCAATTTATTTCCACGAATGCGATTTAGAGGTCGCTGGGTTTGCTGATTAAATATATATAGGATTTGTTTTTAGTTTACACGTGAATTAAGAGGTGTGGAAAACTGGGTGGGGGTTAACTTGAAGGTAGGTCAAAATACTAATTTTCCACAAAGACTAGACCGCCATTATTGGACGGCTGATTTGAACCAACGGTCTTTTCGTTAGGAAGCGGTTTCGTCTTTTAACGTTTAACTTACGTATTTAACTTAACTTACTTATTCAAGACGTAATACACTAGCTGTTTTCTTTACCTTGACTAAATTTTAAGCCCTTTTACATAGTTAGGCTATTGTAATATTGGAGTTTGTGAGAATTAATTAGGCATAGACTCAGATTGAATAATTTTACAAAGGCTTATATAATTATATGGGCGTAGTAATAAATTTAGTCGAAATTAGGGTCCTGTCTGTTTACTTAGCATTACTATTCGGGATTAGTTTACTTTAATTTTACTTTAACCGGGTCGGAACTTAGTAGAATTCTGGGACCAAACTGAACTACCCTGGGAATTTTATGGCCTTGGTTTGATTTATTCATAGTCCTATTTAGATTAATTGCATTTACCTGAATTACTTTTACCGGAATTTAACTAACCTAATTAAGCTTACCAAGCATTATTAATCCTTTTGGATTTTCTGGCACAAGTCTGAAAACATGTTAGGCGCACGGAAGAATTGTGTGCTTAACAGCCCGTTTTATACCATTTACTAAACAAAATTACTACTAGAGAACACTCAGTGGAAGGAATTACCCTTGTAATTTTGTAGAGTATATTCCTTCGATCTTCCCACTGAGCGAAACAAATTTCCCACAAAGGAAGATTGGCATCCCCAGCGGGATGTTTTAAGGCCTGTGTTGTTGTCCAAGGATTTTTTGTCTTGTTACCTTTTAAACTCATAAAATGTCTGCGACACAATTAGCATATTCCCTCCGACTTTATGAGGAAAAACTTTGCAAGGATTTGTGCACAACTGCTGTGGGGACTTGATTCAAAGGGCAAGTGATGTTGAGTCCTCGACCTTGGAGACATATCGTCTTAGGCTAGAGTCTCAAATAAAGAAGTATGAAGAACTCAACTTTAAGTACTTAGTTCAACTTGGAGAAGAAGGGTTCTCTGAGCAAGACCCTGATAGAAAACACAGCTCACTACAAAGCGGCGTCATGCCAACCAAGTCATCACAGAGAGCACTGAAGTTTTGGAGAAACTAAAAATCATTTGCATGGAAGCCAAACCCCAGAGGAGTATTTCAACAGAGTTTTAGGCCATGGCATAAGGTTAAGTTGCCGTCTTTATCACTCCCGGAATTTGAAGGGACAGATGGAGAATGGCCCCCTTTTTGGGATGTTTTCGAGTCTAACGTTCACTCTCGTCCAGACTTGAGGAGCGTTTGACAAAATTTTAATTCTACCTGAAGGGTATGTTTTTGGAAGGGTGAAGCTCTAACTCTGATTAGAAATATTCTTGTCACGAATGAAAAACTATTTAGACGCCATTGACCTGTTGAAGAAAACTTATGCTATCCAGAGAAAATAATCTCATCTCTAATTTGTCAACTAGCAGGCCTACCTAAACCTTCTGCAGATCTGGATTCACTACGTAGCTTCTCGGACTAAACTTGAAACAATATGTTAGAGGCATAGAAAGAAACAGACCTAATTCGGATCACTGTACCTGACGCTTGGACCTCTAGTTTTTCAAAAACTACCTGGCAAGGTGAAAGAACAAATCCAAAACAAGTGTGGACAGGACTACCCCTCACTCCTAGATATTAGAGAGGGGCTAGGAAAGGTAATCCTGACCTTGTCTTCCTTGGATTTGAACCCAGGGATAAGAACAAGGATTACTCCATAGAAAACCAAGCCTAACCAAAGTTCCAATAGACCAGGTAATCAGACAAAAAATCAGTTAGTCTTACACCCCCTAAGAAAAACGAAAGTTACGAATCTGAGTATTTCTGTCACTCCAGGACAGCCTAATAAGACCGCTAGAACACAAAGTTGTGTATTCTGTGATAGACCAGAACACAAAGCCTACCAGTGTGACATTTACAAGACCACGCAAGAGCGCATCTCAAGACTTACCGCAAAAAATCGTTGCGTGAAATGCACTTCACCTAACCATAAGACAACCGATTGTCTTGTGAAGTTCCACAAATGTCTGTCATGTAAAACTGGACTACACCATTCAGCATTGTGCCCTGACTCCTCAACTGAGGTCTCTGCTGTGAAACTATTGTGGAGACAATGACAGTGACAAAGACTAAAGTCACAAACAAGTGGAATTCTCCCTACCGCCTTAATGAAAGTGGTGTGTCCGCCCTCAGGCAACCACCAAGGAACTTAGATCACTGTTTGATTCTGGGGCGCAACGTACCTTCATCACACAAGAGGCAGTGGAAGAGTGTAAAAAACTTGTACGTGACAATCCTGTCCAACTGAGCATCAGTGGGTTCTGGATACCAAAGAACCTAGAGAATATAGTACGGTCACTGTACCTGTCAGGGTAAACGATGACAGCCTTGTAACTTTAAAGGCTATTGTCGTACCTAAACTACCTCAGAGCGCTAGGCCTCGTGGACTCTGTAAGATAGTGTCTGAACTGAAGAGCCAGAATGTCACCCTAGCTGATCCTAACTTGTCAAGTAGTCAGATTGACCAGGTGCAACTGCTTGTGGCATAGATCACTACTTTGACTTTATCCATTCTCCACAAGCAAACGGAGTGAACCTGATTGAGTCCTCCTTAGGATATCTGGTCGCTGGTAAACTGTCCTAGTAATGACACCCCATATCAGTGCTCATTGCTGTAACTGTAATGAGACTAGCAGTTGATAAACCTTCCAAAGCTGCTCTAGAGATACCACTTGAGATGTCTGATAGCAAATTTGCTGAAGACCCCATCCAACAGCTTTGGACCCTAGAATCAGTCGGAATCATTGATCAAGATATGTCACCTGAGGATAAATTTGTACTGGAAGAATTCAAGAATTCCATCAATATGGTTGAAGGACGATATGAGGTATCTCTCCCTCCCCTGGAAAGTCGATAAGAAACAACTCCTACCAACTTAGCACTCTCGAGGAAAAGACTGAACAGTACTATTCACAAGCTGAAACAAACTAATAAGTATCTGGAAATTTATGACCAGATCATCAAAGAACAACTGTCTCTCGGCTTCATTGAAACAGTGCCAGAAGAAGACCAAAATTGCAAACCGGACAAATGTCCATTATTTACCCCATTTACCTGTGATTAAGGATTCAACTACAACACCCATTCGTATTGTATTTGATGCAAGTGCCCGGATGGACAAGCAGGCCCCTAGCCTGAATGATGCTATACTCTGGCCCATCCTTGACTAGTCATTTAACCGACTTGTTGTTGAAATTCCGTCTCGACCCATTTGCGGTATCGGCAGACATCAGCAAAAGCCTTGTTCTTACGGGTAGGTCTCCAACCTAGGGATCGAGATTATACACGTTTCATTTGGCTAAAAGATCTTAACAATGAAAAGGACCTTCAAGCCTATAGGTTTAGATCAGTTCTCTTTGGAGCCACCTGCTCGCCTTTTTTACTCCAGTCAACCTTGCAACATCACTTTGAAACCTACCCCACTTCACCTGAAGTTAGTTTCCTCATGACCAAATTTTATGTGGACAACTTAATTGGTTCCTTACAACAACAGTCAGCCTCTACAGCCTTTACAAGGTTGCAAAGGAAGTCCTGTCAGATGCCGGAATGCCTTTAAGAGAATGGATCAGTAATGACCCAACCTTCAACGAAATGGTAAAACAAGAAGGGTGATGGCAACAACAGAAGGCTCAGATCTTGTCAAAGTTCTAGGACTTCATTGGAACTACAAGACTGAACCACTTAAGCATAAAACCCCCTACCTTTGAGGAAGCTCCGCTTACCAAACGGCTACTTTTGAGCAACCTTTCAAAAGTATTTGACCCTCTAGGATTGTTTGCTCCCATAATTGTACGAGCCAAAGTTCTTATGCAAAAGATCTGGAAACTATCTAAAAGGTGGGATGATGTTTTGCCACCAGAACTTCAGAGAGTGGTCGAAGATCAAGAAAGACCTCGAGAACGTATCATACCAGGAATTCCCACGCTTCACAGCCAACAGAGGGACCAACTACTCTCTTCACGTATTCTGTGATGCTAGTGAGAAGGCCTATGGGGCTGCAGCCTATTTGATGGACCAACACGCAGGTGCGAAACCTAGTTTTCTCTAAAGCAAGAGTCGCCCCTCTCAAAAAGAAAAGCATACCACAACTTGAGCTGACCGCCAACTATAGTGCAGTCAAAATAGCTGACTACCTCAGAAACCGTTTTCACTACCGATGGTGTCAAGATTACTGACACGTCATATGGTCTGACAGTAAAGTTGCCCTACACTGGATTCAGAACAACAATCTAAAAACATCTATGTCCGCAACAGGGTGAATGAGATAAGTCAGGTCACTGAAGTGAAGTACCTCTATGTACCTGGTGAAGAAAACCCAGCAGACCTTGTCTCTAGAGGAATTTCCATGCGGCAGTTTAAGAAAAGTCAAATTTGGTTCCATGGCCCAAGTTGGCTCCCGAACCCAGAGATGTGGCCAGAGTAGGCAGATGTATCTACATGCTACCCACCTGAAACACCTGAAGAAGTTTTAACTACAGTGTCAGTGAAGAAGCTACTTGTCCATAGAGATCCGTAGGTTCGCTTCCCTTCCTAAACTTATAAATGTCACTAAGCTAGTAATTAAGTTCACTAGGCTCCTTAAACGTACCATTGGGAATCGTAAAACTAAGAACTCGGGACCCGTAAACTCTGAAAATGTCGAAGTACAGAACTCAGAAGCATTACGAATTCTTATTGGCTTCACACAGAGTCAGTATTTCCCAGAGGAGTTGTCATACCTTAACAAGAATTCCCACAAAATTCCAGCCAGAATTAAAAGCCTAGGCTTGTTCCTGGATGAGAATGGACTTTTTGCGATGCACTGGGAGACTACAAAATGCGGACCACCTTCCATATAGCAGTAAATTTCCTCTGCTTTTTTACCTCCAAATTCTCCTTTGACTGGACTTATAGTCATTCAAGCACATGAAAATGTTCTTCATGCAGGCGTTCAAGACACAATTTGCAAGGTGAGAGAAGAATACTGGATACCAAGACTGAGACAGTGTGTCAAGAAGATGAAAACGAAGTGTCACCTATGTAACCGTCTGGAAGGACCTGCATTGCGCAGGCTCCTCCGCCACCTTACGGATTGCAGAGTGAACAGTCTCCGGCCATTTGAGGTGACCGGGGTAGATTTGACTGGACAAATTCTTATCTGCAATCCAGCCACTAAAGAACTAGACAAGGTTTACATAGTCGTATTCACTTGTACCTCAACACGAGCTTGTACCTGGAAGTGGTAAAATAAAAGACTTAACCAGCACTGCTTTTCTCAATTCCTTCAGGCGATTCACTGCACGAAGATCTTGCCCTCGTCGAATGATTTCTGACAACGCCACTAACTTCAAAACTGGTTCTTCCTTGATTTCAGTCCTTGTATGATGACACTGACGTACAGTCCACACTGACTAGGGAAAATTGTAAATGGACATTCATCACACCTAGGGCACCCATCAAGGAGGCTTCTATGAGAGGATGTTGGCAGTGTGAAATCAGCACTAAAGAAAGCTATATTCAAGAAGAGGATTAATTCTGACGAACTGAATACCATTGTCACTGAGTATAGAGCGCGTCGTTATTAACAATAGACCTCTTACATATGTGGATGCTACATCTCCAGATACCGTCGATGCCCATTACCCCTTCTCACCTGTTGTATGGCTTACCGGTTAAAGAAAAAACTCGTACCACTACCATAGACCGGGTGACTACCTGAATGACCCAGATTTTGAGCTTGACCACAAACAATGTAATGAGAGATTCAAGTTTGTATCTCAGGTAATACATGCATCCAAGAATACAGTGGGAGAAGGAATACTTGCAGTCCCTGAGAGATAGACACTATTTCAAACGGGGGATCAACCCAACCGTTCCAAAACCAAAATTAAAGTAGGAGATGTGGTGTTAGTACATAACTAAGACACCCCTCGTTGCATGTGGAAATTGGCAAGGGTCATTCAGCTGATGCCCAGCTCTGATGGACTGGTCAGAGTTGTGAAACTACAGACCAGCAATGGAGAGACAACTAGGTCAGTTGACAAACTTTACCCGCTGGAGGTCTCTAAGCCAGAGGATATGTATACTGTAGAAGCTGCGGAGAAAAATTTAGGAGATTAGGAGACAGTCAAAATGCTGAAGGCTATCAAGCAGAAGAGAGACCGAAGAGAAGAGCCGCCACCCCAACTCGAGGCGATTCTTACAGCAGTTGATTGTAATGATGAAGCTGTTTAACCTAACACAAAACTGTGTGTTTTGTGTTATCTCCCCCGGGAGGATGTTGTAAATTTATTTGTACATATACATTTTCTAACCTTTAACGAAGTCACTGCTAAGAGCTACAAAGTAACTATACCCCATTTTCTTTAGTATAAGCTCTGCAGAAAAATTAATATTATATTTTGAATAACTTGATTAACTTTACTTAGCATTTAAAATATTTGATAGATAGATTTAATAAATAGATTTAACTGTCCCTTCAAATTATTAATAAATTATTTAATTGATTTGGGGAGTGATAAGAACCATTGACCTGAACATAGGGCCTTTTCAAGGGGTAGGATTAGGTCGGGCGGGTTTTTTGGCCCTTGTTCAAACGGACGGCGAGCGAAGAAGGCGACAACTAGGTCGGCGACTTCGCCCTTTTAAGTTTAATTTACGTTGTGTGGGGTTTAGAAATTAATAACCCTAACCCTTTAAATAATTGGTTTGTGTGATCTCCTTTCCTGTTTGTACCTATCCTAAAACCTCATCCTATCCAAAATCCTTATCTGCAACCAAACTTTTAACAGCCTTCGTCACTGATCGGTCGACGGCAAAATTCGGTAAGTGGAATAACATTCTTATCAACGTACAATTTATTTCCACGAATGCGATTTAGAGGTCGCTGGGTTTGCTGATTAAAAAAAAAATATATATAGGATTTGTTTTTAGTTTACACGTGAATTAAGAGGTGTGTGTCCAAACTGGGTTAACTTGAAGGTAGGTCAAAATACTAATTTTCCACAAAGACTAGACCGCCATTATTGGACGGCTGATTTGAACCAACGGTCTTTTCGTTAGGAAGCGGTTTTTCGTCGTTTTAACGTTTGTTCAAAAAAACTTTACGTATTTAACTTAAACTTACTTATTCAAGACGTAATACACTAGCTGTTTTCTTTACCTTGACTAAATTTTAAGCCCTTTTACATAGTTAGGCTATTGTAATATTGGAGGTTTGTGAGAATTAATTAGGCATAAGACTCAGATTCGAATAATTTTACAAAGGCTTATATAATTATAATGGGGCGTAGTAATAAAATTTAGTCGGAAAGTTAGGTCTGTCTGTTTTTACTTAGCATTACTATTCGGGATTAGTTTACTTTAATTTTACTTTAACCGGGTCGGAACTTAGTAGAATTCTGGGACCAAACTGAACTACCCTGGGAATTTTATGGCCTTGGTTTTGATTTATTCATAGTCCTATTTAGATTAATTGCATTTACCTGAATTACTTTTACCGGAATTTAACTAACCTAATTAAGCTTACCAAGCAATTATTAATCCTTTGGATTTTCTGGCACAAGTCTGAAAACATGTTAGGCGCACGGAAGAATTGTGTGCTTAACAGCCCGTTTTATACCATTTACTAAATTACTACTAGAGAACACTCAGTGGAAGGAATTACCCTTGTAATTTTGTAGAGTATATTCCTTCGATCTTCCCACTGAGCGAAACAAATTTCCCACATATATATATATATATATATATATATATATATATAATATATATATAGATATATATATATATATATATATATATATGAATAACTTGATCACGAAGTATATAAAACGTGATGCTATGTATATATAAAGGTTTTTTGCCACGAAGGAAAAAATGAAAAAGCGAGATAGCCAAGTACTTTCGGTCCTGTTCGGACCCTTTACTGAGGCAAACTGATTTTACAGAGAACAACATAGTCAAAAGAAAGCTTAATATACAAACTGACACTACAAGATTAGCAAGCAATAAGGGCGATTTTCACTCTACAGAAAGGAGGAGCCGCCTGAGGGAAGCCACACCTTGAAGGATACACACAGTAAACAAGTGATTCTCCCAGAAAACAGTACATTCTGAAAAAAACACGGGAGCTTATACAATTTAATGTCATGAATTTTTACACAATTTTTCCCCAAAAAATTATTATTAATGAAAAGACGAAAGAAAATATAAATATATATATATCGAACAAGAGAAAGAGGGAGAGAAAATATCGAACCAGAGAGAGAGACAGAGACAGAGACAGAGAGAGACAGAGACAGAGACAGAGAAAGAAATAATAACTATATACATGTGGGACTAATTTATAAGTTGTTCATTTATTTTAAGGTCCTTCATAAACATCTTACAAATATATGGGTCCAAATGGTGCATTCCCAGACTAAGATTTAGGTTGTTTTCATTAGTGATTTGTATAATTGCCGATTCCAGTAAATTTCTTGAAACATAATCATTAGATCTAGCAATTACCGAGGTATCACCCCAATTAATACAATGAGATTTTTCACTCAGATGGATAAACAGTGCATTTGAAGTCTGGGCTGTTCTAACTGAATACATATGCTGCTTAATACGTACACATAAATTTTTACTTGACTGACCAACGTAAAACGATGGGCAATCCTTACAAGGAATTTTGTAAATGATGTTGTTATTTGTTATGGGACTATTCTTAATTAACATATCTTTAATGGTATTGTTATAAGAGAACACTACATTAACATTAAACTATTTAAATATTGATTTTATGGTTTCAAATCCACGAAAATAAGGTAAGCTAAGTACTACATTTTTAGGCATTTCTTTTTCTTTAATAGCAACACTATAAAACTTTTTGTGAGCTTTTTGATAACATAAATCAATTAAATAAGGTGGGTAGCAGAGATCGTTTCCTATCTTTTTTAAGTATTCTATTTCTTGGTCCAGATATTGTGGACTCGTGATACGCAAAGCGCGTCGGAACATAGAAGAAAAAATTGAAATTTTAATATTAAGATGGTGGCCAGAATAAAAATGTACATATGTTAAATTATTTGTGGGTTTTCTATAAATACTTAATTTGCATTGGAAATAGTTTAGTGGTTCTTGACAAAACTGACTACATATCACGCATGCATACTTAACTAGAGGATGAAATAACTTACAAAAAACTCGCAAAAAATCTGTTGGACCAAGTAATAAAAAACTTTAATATCAATATCAAACAAATTCTTAAAGATAAAAAAGAACTTTTGTGTAAGTTAACTGTAAAGTGTCCCTCATTACCTTATTTATATGGCCTAGTCAAAACTCACAAGGAAAACAAACCTATGCCCCCAATTATTAGTACTGTAGGATCAATTGCTTATAAACTATCTAAATATCTTACTAAACTGTTATCCCCGCTACTAGGAACTGTATCTAATTCACACATCCGGAATTCTCTTGATCTTGTGGAAAAATTAAATAACATTGTACCAAACCCTAGCGATATTTTTGTCAGTTTTGATGTATATTCTTTGTTTACAAAAGTCCCTATTGACTCTGTGCTAGAATATTTAAGTAATGAACTTGTACTGCATGAATTGCCTATGTCCGTTAGTCACATAATTTCCTTAATTAAGTTATGTATTTGTGATTGCAGATTGATTTTTAATGGAGAATATTACCAACAAATATTTGGTATGGCTATGGGTAACCCTTTATCACCTCTCCTTTCAAACTTATATATGGAATTTTTTGAGAGACAACACCTCCCGAATATCACACTTATTCCCTTAAAATGGTACCGATATGTCGATGATATCTTAGTAGTCTTACCTGTTGGTATCGATGTAAAGGATTTACTGTCTAAATTGAATAATTTAGTGCCATCCATAAAATTCACTGTTGAAACTGAAAATAACAAAGTCATCCCTTTCCTAGATGTATTAATACATAGAGAATCTTTCCAATGCAAATTTAGTATTTATAGAAAACCCACAAATAATTTAACATATGTACATTTTTATTCTGGCCACCATCTTAATATTAAAATTTCAATTTTTTCTTCTATGTTCCGACGCGCTTTGCGTATCACGAGTCCACAATATCTGGACCAAGAAATAGAATACATAAAAAAGATAGGAAACGATCTCTGCTACCCACCTCATTTAATTGATTTATGTTATCAAAAAGCTCACAAAAAGTTTTATAGTGTTGCTATTAAAGAAAAAGAAATGCCTAAAAATGTACTTAGCTTACCTTATTTTCGTGGATTTGAAACCATAAAATCAATATTTAAATAGTTTAATGTTAATGTAGTGTTCTCTTATAACAATACCATTAAAGATATGTTAATTAAGAATAGTCCCATAACAAATAACAACATCATTTACAAAATTCCTTGTAAGGATTGCCCATCGTTTTACGTTGGTCAGTCAAGTAAAAATTTATGTGTACGTATTAAGCGGCATATGTATTCAGTTAGAACAGCCCAGACTTCAAATGCACTGTTTATCCATCTGAGTGAAAAATCATTGTATTAATTGGGGTGATACCTCGGTAATTGCTAGATCTAATGATTATGTTTCAAGAAATTTACTGGAATCGGCAATTATACAAATCACTAATAAAAACAACCTACCTTAGTCTGGGAATGTACCATTTGGACCCATATATTTGTAAGATGTTTATGAAGGACCTTAAAATAAATGAACAACTAATAAATTAGTCCCACATGTATATAGTTATTATTTCTTTCTCTGTCTCTGTCTCTGTCCCTGTCTCTCTCTCTCTGGTTCGATATTTTCTCTCCCTCTTTCTCTTGCTCGATATATATATATATATATATATATATTATATATATATATATATATATATATATATATATATATATATATATTTTTTTTTTTTTTTTTTTTTTTTTTTCTTTCGTTTTTTCATTATAATAATTTTTTTGGGGGAAAATTTGTGTAAAAATTAAATTGTATATGCTCCCGTGTTTTTTTTTTTTTTTGTTCAAAATGTAACTGTTTTCTGGGAGAATCACTTGTTTACTGCGTGTATCCTTCAAGGTGTGGCTTCCCTCAGGCGGCTCCTCCTTTCTGTAGAGTGAAAATCGCCCTTATTGCTTGCTAATCTTGTAGTGTCACGGTTTGTATATTAAGCTTTCTTTTGACTATGTTGTTCTCTGTAAAATCAGTTTGCCTCAGTAAAGGGTCCGAACAGGACCGAAAGTACTTGGCTAGTTTTTGCTTTTTCCTTTTTTTCCTTCGTGGCAAAAAACCTTTATATATATATATATATATATATATATATATATATATATATATATAGAAAGCTATGTAAACTATGTTTGTATAGAAAGCTATGTAAACTGTTTGTACTCAGTATGAACTTGAAAATGTGTATATGTAATATATATATATATATATATATATATATATATATATATATATATATATATATATATATATATATATATGTGTGTGTGTGTGTGTGTGTGTGTGTGTGTGTGTGTGTGTATGTGTATGTATATATATATATATATATATATATATATATATATATATATATATATATATATATTACATATACACATTTTCAAGTTCATACTGAGTACAAACATAGTTTACATAGCTTTCTATAGAAAATTGAGTAGTGGTAGGCGGAATTACAGTTTCTTGATTCGGGTAGCATGCATGTTCTCCAAACAGAAAGGACAGGGAAAGAGGATCGTGGGATAAACCAGGGTGAAGGTTAATATTTCTGGTGGCCGTGGCTCCAATAAATGGATTCCAGAAAATTTCTGTTTTGATAATCCCAGTTAATTAAGCCAATGATCTGAAATGCTATTGTTTGTTAGGCCTCTTGAAAGAGCATATTTGTGTTGCGAACATCTCTCTCTCTCTCTCTCTCTCTCTCTCTCTGCTCTCTCTCTCTCTCTCGCACTCTCTTCATTTCTCTCCTCTCTCTCTCTCTCTCTCTCTCTACTGTTTTGATATGTACTTAAATGTCTGTTTATACTTTATTTTTTATTATTTTTTTTTCTTTAGGCATAACTTAATTACAATGTAGATGTAAACAATATTACTGTATTACCATGTACTCAATTGTCTGACGCCAATGGGCGCAATAAATTGATTAAAACAAATCTCTCTCTCTCTCTCTCTCTCTCTCTCTCTCTCTCTCTCTCTCTCTCTCTCTCTCTCTCTCTCTCTCTCTCTCTCTCTCTCTCTCTCTCTCTCTAGTCCTTTTGATGTTTGGTTAAAGTTTAGCTATAAAGGGAATTCAACAGAGGTGGTCAAGATCTGACAGGGGCCCGGACCCCCATAGAAAAGCTACTGCTTCTGGCTAAAAGTACGGAGTAATTCAATGCTTGCATAGTTATAAGAGAAATTAAACATAAATATGAAAGATGCGAGAAATTTTGACACAATTCATCACTATAAAAGCACTACAAACTTTTAATTTTAAATATCATTACCCCAAAGCAACCAGTTGTGAAAATAGTCAATCTACTGCGCTATATACTGCATTACTTCTTCGCGTACCATAAAATCTAGCAAAGCAAATATGCATTCCAGTTCAGGAAGATATGGACGAGCAAACAACATCTATGGCAAAGGTCCAAATTGTAATTAGATACATAGAAGATAAAGATACATGCAAATTATTAAAGGGATAGCAATGCGAAAAGTAACAAGTCAGTGTGCCGTTATAAGACATGTGATCGATGTTATAGACACATTACTACTACTAAATAGTCACTAGTGTTGACCTGTCATTGCCTTCGAAACAAACTTTGTACCTGCTCTCCTTCCATGGGAAACAGAATTGATGGTTTTTCAGGGTTTAGGTACTCTTTTGCGAAGGGTTTAATTTTTTATTTTCATTATATACACTTAGCTAAGGTAAGCAGTAAGTCAAATTTAATAGATAGTGGTATCCTTTTAAGCTAAGGTAGGCAATTGGCTAAGTAAAATTTAGCTACCTTGTACTACTACCTAGCTAGGTAGTACCTACCTAGGCTATACTCTTAAAGCTAAGTAAAAAGTGGGAGTAGCTTATCTACTACTGGGCTACTACCTAAGTTTAGGAAGGGATACTAAAGGCCTCTCTCTCTCGACCAGGGATGACATGGTGCTCTAAATTAGATGCTAGTAAGCACGGAGAGGTTAGGTTAGGATGGTTCTATTGGTAGGTAGCTAGCCTATGAGTACCACAGCCACACTGCTTAACCTAATAGCTAGGTAGGCTAGGTGATTCTAAGGAAAATATTTGCATGGAGATAGGATTAGATACCTATCTAGCCTGGCCTAGTAGTAGCCTACCTATAGCTATCAATGAATTTTTTCAATTGAACAATAGCTACTACCTAGGGTAAAAAACCGCATGGTACAGGGGTGGACCATGTACGATCAATGTGTACAACCCCAAGAAAAGTACATTATAACGCGTCCTGACACCGGAGTAGAGGTCTTTAGCTCCGTTTCTCACCAACAACAAGTCGCGTCTGATGCCCATCTCCGATGTCAGGACGCGTTATAATGTACTTTTTTGGGGGTTGTACACATTGATCGTACATGGTCCACTCCTGTACCATGCGGTTTTTTACCCTATATAGCCTATGGTACAGCACAGGTCCACCTTGTCCGCTTTGTTTGGTTTTAGGGTGAAATACCAAATGGCTGGCTTCTACCGTGGCTCGACCACTGTCCAGAAAAAGTACTTTTAATACATCCTGTAACCCAGGATAGACATTGGTCAAGAGCCAGCATCCGTCGAAGCAACACCTCAAGACCTCTGCTTTCCTTTCGAAGTAGGTTTTTTTCTCCCAAGTCACGAATTAAGGCCATAGGGCCTAATTTCCAATTTTCAGGAAGGTGGTCATGCTATGGTAGAAGGCGGCCATTTGTTATTTTATCCTGTGTATGGCCCTCTACTGGGATAATTCCCTCTTTGGCGGGCCTTTGTACGTTTTCTTATAGTATTTTACAATTGTCTTTGTTTTCTCCTTAGTATCACAGCTGCTGCTGAATAGGAGAGTCTTTAGTTCATTTTTAAATTTGCTTCTTGTATGATCTTCACTTCAGGCTGTATTGTGTTGTATAGTTTGGTGTGCAGTGTTCAAATGCTCTTTTGTCAGACTTAAAATTTGTTATAGGTTCAAATAGCCTATACGTATGCTTCACTTCACTTGTATGTCTGATTACAATATTTATTTAAGGTCAAAAGAAGTTAAAACAGTTTCTTAGAGATGTTGGTTCACCATATTTTAGTGCTTTGAAGACTATAAAATATTTTGTATTCTATTCTTGCTTTTACTGGGAGCCATGTCGCTCAATTAGTGCCAGGGTTATTCTGTCAGGGAAACATAGCCCTTTTATTAATCTGGCTGCTCTATTTTGTACTCCTTGGCTACAAATGGCTGTTTTCAGAGTATCTTCATTTAAATATTTTCTAATAAATGCAATGTTTCTGAAATGATAGTTACAGGTTTTTGCAATACGTATTATGCATTATATATGGTTTTTCATCGACAATTGTTCATTACGTTGCTAGTTCTCCGAGCCAGAACCTGAATCAACTCTAGTAATATCTCTGTGTTTGCTTTTATTTCTTCAAGTTCATCTTCAATGAGTTTTTTGTGTGTAGATTTCTTTAGTAGAATGCTAAAATTTATACATTCAGAGTATTTACTAGTTACTTGAAAACCTTTGAGCTTTATTGGAGGTTTCTTTTTTGTGATTTTTATGTGCAGTAGTATTATGAATCTAGTAACTGCCAAGATATAAACAATGCTAACCTTTACCTTTCTGATGAGCATAGGTAATTAATTGGAATTTTAAGTTGAAGTAGTTTAAGTCAAATTTAATTCAAAGTTTTTTTTCTTGCAGCAATGAAATGGCAACAAATACTGACGACTCAAAAAGGTCTGAAAGTAGTATTCAATCAGTTACTAAGAGTGAGATCAGTGACTCCATCAAAGCTCAAAGTAGTATTGTGTCAGAAAATGATCCACAAAAAGTGAATGGCAGAAGTGATAGGCCATATGTAGAAAGAAAAATATCCAGGCAAGAGATGGCTCTTCGAACAGAAGGTGACAGTGAACACTCTAGGAGAGGATCTTCTACAAGTCATGGCAAAGGGGACAATATTGAGAAGGGAGAAACAACTCTTCATTCTAAGGCATCATGTTCTTCAGTTAAAGAATCATCTGAATCATTAACAGGAAATGAAGACATATCACGACAAAGACTAGAAAATGCAGCAGCAAAAGTGAAAGTCAAAGCCACTAGTGAGGAGGAGATAGCTCTGCAAGGCATCCTGACCCATTTCCACAGTTTCAGCTTCGATAAAGCCAAAGAACAAGCAGTGAGTACTCCATAGTATTCTTATTGAGAGTTTATTTAGTTACAAAAGTAGTCTATGTTTAGGCAGAGTAATTAGGTCCAGATCCCAATCTTTACAGATATTGATACATCTTACAAACAATTTGATATGTTAATTGTTCCCAAAGGAATAAACCATCACTTTTTATGTAGAGGTATTCTCAGCTTGAGTTGGAATCAGTAGTTGAGACTATTTTTATTTGAAAGTATAGTTGAAGGTTTGTCTTACTTTTCTGTACAGCCTTGCCTATTATATTTGCAATATGTGTATGATCTTAAGGGTTTGAAAATCAGTAACATTAGTGATAATCTTAAAAGATAGCAATGACTGGCAAATAAATCTTAGTGATTTATTTGCCAACAAACTTATTAATAAAACTTGGGTGTTACTGGCACCGTTTGAAAATTAATTTTGAACTAATTGTATGTGTGTATTATTCATAATACTAAATACCATTTAAGTGTCTGCAGTATTTACTAAATGTTACAGGAAAAAGAACGGGATGCCAGTCGTAGTAGTGGTTCCTCAATGTGGCAAGCATTTCTAGGGTGTGTGGTCCAGTTTGTACAAGCTGAAAAGCTATACATGAATATGTCTTTCCTTGTTACAAAAGGATTTCTTAGGAAAGAGGTAAGAAATACTGTCACTTGGCTTTTGTAATATTTAAAGTGTATGCAATTTTTAGTGTCTCTTATTGCCATTTAGCATTCGTTAAATAACTCAAGTACAGTATTTTGCAAAAGAATGGAGCAAAAGAAAGGCAGAACCACAGGCAGTATAAGTACTGAGATTTGGGTATTCGATACCATTTCTCGAAAAGCCTCACTTGGTCAGGAAGCCCATCGTCTTGACAGCATATGCAGTAGGCTCAAAGAGGTTCTCAGCTCTCACAAAGGAAGTACATGCCCTCCTTGAGAAGAGGGCAATACAGGTAGTCACAGATAAGAGCTCCAAAGGTTTTTACAATCAACCATTTTGAATTTGTTTCATTATGTCATACACTTACATTATTAGTTATTGCAGTAGTAAAGACTGCGAGACAAGACTCATGTTGGCAAAATACGAGACATTCCATTTGTACTTCTTGTGTATTGTGCAGGAACAAATCCTAATTTTTTAAAGTAAATTGTAGTTTTCCTAACTATACAAACCTGTGGTCCTTTACGCTAATGCACACCTCATGCCACCCCTAAATTTGAAAACTTGGCTGAAAGGCAAAGTGGAATGTTTACATCCAGGCAGGCAGGTCTCCCCACCTACTGGACGGTAGTTACTGCCTAACCACCTTGTTCAAGAGTTTTAACGGCCATGTTTCAGCTTCACTGTAACAATTCCTAATGTACAGGATCTTAGGTTTGTATAGTTAGGAAAAATACAGTTTACTTTCAAAAATTGTGATTTTTACAAATGGCATTATGGATGTTCAAATGCTGGTGATTGAGATCTCAGTTTTAAACAATAGTTAGCAAAAGTGGTTGTTAAATATGTGAGTTAACCCCAACAATGAATTTCTTTGTATCACCTGCCAAGACATCCTTATCTTCTCATCCGGCGAGAAGCAAACATTTCTATATTTGATCTGGAGTTTCATAATTTTTGTGATCCTTATTTTTGCTACTTGTATATTTTTTTATGTGTTAATTCAGGAAAATAATGTTGGTTTGTGTGTGGTATTTTTTATGAGAAATAGTTAACCTGTTATGTTCACAAGTGGGGTATGCAGTTGAAGTCTTTGTGAGTGGTGCTTCCCTTAGTAAAATGCTAGAATTTAAAGAGTAACAATCTTGTATGCACATTTGTCATGTGAATCACAACAAATAAAGGATCTGAAGTTTAATCTTTTCCCACAGGAAATTTGGTGATGAATTTTAAAAAGTGGATTTTTTAGTGTGCATTATATAGTATAATATTTACATAAAATTTCAGGTATCAGTACGAGCAGCCTATGAAAGTCTCATTGCAGAGTTAGAAGAATTATGCCTTGCAAAGAAAGTTTCCTTGAAGGATGGTGAGACCAGTGCTGATGATGGAATGACAGATCATATTTACTCAGGGCTTCATGACCTATTACGTCACTTATGTGGCCAGTTGCTTGTTTTCACAAGAGTGCGACTTAAAATGATATCTTTGTATCCTTTTTTTACTCTGTCTCCATATATGTACTAGTAGAAAATGATTTTTCTATTGGTTTAGTCCAGGCATAAGATTGTTTCTTTGAGTAAACATGAAAGAGTTGTGGTCATATTAATTACAAACTTTTCTTTACTATGTACAATATTTCTAGTAAATATAACCCCAGTTCCCATATAGAATATGATTTCTCTATACATTTAGTGGTAATATTAATTACAAACTTTTTTACTATGCACAGTATTTCCATAAAGCTACATAAGAGGAGGTAAGCTGCTGCAATTTTACACATAAGGGGGTTAATTAAACTACTGTACAGTATTACTTTGCTGATATGCACCAGCCTTTGGTTTTTATAGCCTTAGCTTTTGGTTAAGACATCCTCCTAGAATAGGAATTCAAACTTATCTTTTGCACTTCTTTTTAACTTTTTTGCTTGTTTTCATATTAATTTATTGTGATGATTATTCACCGAGTTTGTTTGGCCTGTTGTGTTTGAGATAAACTACATTTTTGTGTCACACAATGTGTTAGTGTTCACTGGTAAAGTGCAAAGCAGATATGCTAATAGTAAATATCTTATACAGTGCTCAAGATATTCCTTTATTTTCATAAAAATTTTCAGCTAACTTGAACTTATCGTGTCTTTTATTTTTGTTTTCTTTTTTTCCATTTTTGAACATACCACAGTAAGCTACAGGCATTCTGCTTTGAAGTGACACTATAAGTAGCATTGTGCCATGAAAAGTAAATCTACAGCAAGCAAGAGAAGAAAAATGCATACATATTACTACACCCATGAGCAATTAGAATAGGATTAGCCAGAGATCTTGTTGCAGATTTTCCACAGAACAGAATGCTCATTTGTGAAGATAATAAAAACAGCCAAGAAATGTACTGTATAGAGAAGTATTTGCTAATAAAAAAAACTGGAGTTAGAGGTATGTGGTCATCTTATGGGTAGCTCATCTGCTGGTGACCATGTGTAGTCTTGCCAAACTGTAATACAGGAATATACTTTTTTGACCAAGAGCAGACAAAGCATTTGCAAAATGTATTCGTTTGAATAGTCAGGGAACTTTAATGTTGCAGCAGAAATTTTACATATTTCTTATTAGAGAACAGTGTAAAGCCCATTCTTTGTCTTAAGGCTATACTAGGTATGTACTGTTCAAAGCTATAAAGCTGTAACACCATTATGAAATGAGAAACTGGCCACATTTAATGATACTATCAAGATAGTACCCATTTACAGTTTTGGATGGGAATATTATTTGAAAAGTTAATATTTTTGTTTTACATAATTTGATGTTTCAAGACTTATTTTTTATTAAACATTCCAGTAAAATAAAGCTACCTTTATTACAGGCAGTCCCCAGTTATTGGCAGACTCTATTAATGGCAATCCGGTTTTATCACTTGTCTACCACCATAAAATCAGTGATTTATGTCGCCATAACGGGCCAAGTTTCAGTTATCGACGCCGGAAGGTGCCAATAATAGTAGAGTTATGGTGCCATAACATGCGTAACTGAGGCACCATTAACCGAAACTAGGCACCATAAGCACCATAAATCTCCAAGTTTGGGTAAATGGCAATTTTTGCTTATCAGGACCCCAATGAGAAGGAAATAATACTGGCAAGTTAAATTGAGTTTCTCAAATCTTACTTATCCCTTGTTTGTAAAGGATGAAATTTTTTTATATTAATCATTCTTCACTGTTCAGAATACTAATGTAAAGATTTAGATCCTTAAATGTTCAGGTGCAGTACTTGAACAATGTATAGAAGAGCCTTCATGAAAATATGTGAACCTTAACTTGAGTCCAGTTATGAAAAAATGACTGCCATGTCCATGGGTCGCCTAATGAACTTCGAGGAGCTGTTGTCAATTCTGAATGATATTAGCACCAATCATGCTAGAAGTTTTCATCATCCTCTTCTGTCAGCTGTCAAGACTAACTTCACGTAAGTATTCATGATTGAATCATGACTAGCCCTCTATAACTCAAGACATTTGATTTAGTGGTACAAGTTAAGTATTTAAGTAAGTATTAATGTATTAGTTAATGGTATTTTAATTTCATGTTTAGATTAAAAATCACTTTACTTTTATGCATGTCAGAACACCAGTGGTTACTGAAAGCATTTGGTTACACTATAGGGAAGGTCTACATACTTCTTTCTGTTCATAAGTAGTATACATATGTCCAATTTCCCCAGAAATCTAGCTGTCTAACCCAAAAAAATTTAGACGTCAGCTGCTAACTCCCCTCCCCAAACCCAAATATCCACACCCCTTCCAAAAAAAATAGACAACACCTCCCCCTTCAAAAAAAATGAAGGTATAATTCACAAATATAATTGGTGACCACCCCAAAAAATAAAAAGTATCCAACACCCCCAAAAATACATCCAAACCAGTATAATGGGGAAATCTGCCAAAAATGTACTGGTCACATGAAAAAGATTTTGTTTTTAGTTTGTTTAGGGTTAAAATAAACAAGCTATACTGGTCTACTACTACATGATAATCATAACTTTTTATAAGTCATATTCCTTCTGTTTAATGCCATCATTATATTAAAACATATTTTTTTGTGTAATTTCTACATGTTAGAATTACAGTGATCCAGTCCCTTAGGTAGAGTAGAGGAACTGCTTATTTAATGATAAGAAAGCTTTGATACATTACATCTTTCAGATAATCACTAGCAATTATTTGTACTAATGGTGCTGTATGCTATAGGGTGTCAAACTTGTCTAGCTAGTTCATTTTCTGTAAGTGACCATGAAGAACTGTATTTGTAAGTATAGTACAGTACTATCCTTTAATTTAACACTTGCTCAGATGTAAGCCATTGTGTTAATTGACAGCAGTATAGCAAGATCTGTGACACCACATACAGGTGTTGTTTTCATTTGCAGTTATGAATGTGACATCCAAGTACATCTCCTGAGAGGTCAAATTGATATGCAGTCATGGAGATTTCTGCCTTCTCTGATATCTCTGCATGATGCCAATTCTAAGCTCAACAACTGGCACTCATTCGTACAGTCAAAAGAGGTAATGTTTTCAAGCTGATGTAATTAAATCATGAGAACTGTTTTATTAGTCTTAAGAGGTTCTCAAGAAAACCATGTGTATGTCTACAAATTACAAACATGGTTCTCTGAACAAAGGATTAACTTAAAAATAAGTGATTAAAATAAGCAAAACTCTAGTTGGAGGTGATGGATCATGTTTCTCCTGCCAAGGAACCAAGCACAGGCACTCAAGAAAGACAACTTACATCACCATTTTAATTTATTTTGAAATTTCATGCTCTCTTTGCTCATGAATTTAATATGTATTTCAGTTTTACCCATACATTACAAGAATATGCATTATGTTATGTACAGATGTATGTGGAAATCTTTAATGCCAGTTAAATTTTCATCGGTACAAGAATAGTAATTTACTCTTCAGCAAAGTTTTCATATAAATGTGTACTCTGTCTGCTTACATATACAGTTGATCATCAATGAAAAAAATTTTTTCCAGACAAAAAAATATGGTTTTGGGTCTAGCTTCCTGAAATCATCCCCATTACCAATTTTGTATCAGTGGCTGTGGCAAGCAAAAGCTGCTTTTGTTTCAAAATTTTCCTTATACTTCCATGAAACATTAGCAACCCAGAGTTCTGTTGCAGACATGAAGTCATACACATCGCGACAGGCCTGCGATTATGTATCTAAGTAAGTTGCCTCTTAGTCAGAACTTAGGTAATAAAGAAAATGGTAAAATATACAGTGAAGGAAAATGAGAGTGAATCTCTAGTGTTTTAAAGGCAATAAATTTGCCAGTTAAAATGAAAAGGGGTGCTTGAAAATTTTAAGTTTAGAGTGGGTTAATGATTTGGCTTTTGAAGAGTTGGTGACCTATGAAAGAAAAAATTTGTTTGGATTAAAAAAGATTAAGTTTTTATGATTGGTTTTTAAAACAAATTTCATCATCGCAGGATTCAAACTTTTGTACGAAAGACTGATGCCTCTAGTGTTTGTCTGGTATTTGAGGCAGCAGGTGTAGAAGATTACCAGGGAGCTGGTTATCACCATCCAGAAGAGCTTGTGCAGCCTCCAAAAGGTTTGGAAAGTTATCCTGCCATATTTTCATACCCACCTGTAAGTACTAAAGGTTATTCAGGTATGAAATGAGTTCTTATCACTTTCTGTCTTGTGCACTTTCTCCCATCTATTCCAAGACTATTGTACTAATTTAACTACTACATAATTGGTTGTTTAGGTCTTTCAGATATGTGTTTAAAGGCATTTACCTTTTATTATTTTTTTACTTTTACTTAATGGGTATTGTTTCTTCAAGCTTATGCACTTTTCAGTAACATACAAATGAAAAAAAAGTTTAACCATAAGACTTCTTGTCAGATCATGTCCTTTCACTCTCATTTTATGTCATAAAGTGCACATGTGCACGTGCTCACAAATAAATTTAGCAGTTTCTTTTTAATAAACAGTACAGCCATATAATCATTTACAAAATGCAGCTCCGTTTATAGCAGTTAGAATTTCCTTTTGTTATTCTTTATGTACTATACATACGATCTGTGTTCTGATAAAAATAGTGTAATAGGTATTTGTTGCAGCAAGCAGAGTTGTGATAAATTGTATTTCAAATAACATTTTTTCAATTTTTTTTGTAATGAACTAAGTTATCATGTAACTTTGCTCATAAATTATGATGAAAGAAAAATTACTGAACAAAAGGAACAGAATCAGAGTAGGTAGGTTACATCTGGAATACTTGGCTGGTAGGACCAGGAATATTTTTGTCACACTGCATGTAAGGTAAATGATGTTACAAAGGAGTATACATATAGAATATTTATACCATATAAAAACACAATCTTTTTTCATGTTCTCAGACACGACCAAGGGATAAATGGCCAAGCATTGTCATGCGTGTATCAGACAGAAGCAACGAGCAAGAATTGATGGACAGAGTTATACATTTCTTTGATCAGCAGGTAAAATTATTATTTTTAAATACTATTGCTCTAAGGTTCATTAAACTGTCAAACTGACAGCTTATTTCTTGTTGGAATATGTTATAGAATTATGTCAGCATACATAAATGCAGACCTTTGTTAAATACTGAATCAATTACCTGTAGTATATCACTACAAAATCATGAAACTTGTACACATCTTGAAAGTTATTTTCACTTAATCACATTTTGATGCTTAGGAAATTGTATCTCTGGTTGGGAGAAAAGGATTAGATAGGAATAACAGTGGTTTATGTCATGGTTGTTGCTATCAGATGCCCAGTTTAATAAAAATTCAATTAACCAATAGATTAATATTTTGGTTTGTGGATGATACTTTACAGATCGAGACAAATTATGTAATGTTGTGTTGTGGAAAGGATTTCTAAACCACCACTTTGTAAATAACCCTTTTCAGATGTTTCAAGATTTTATATTTTTAAAATAATTTTAGTATTTCAAAACAAGTACTGTACCAAAATTTTGCACTGGACTTTTACCTCCCAACCCCACAAATTGTTATAGCAAACTGCAACCAAGTCAAACAAGTGGTATTTCTTGTCCTGTTCATTTTTCTCTTATCACCCATAATATTAAATTTAATCAGAATTCCCTTTTCAAGACCTTTAATCAGCAGTCATTGCAGTAAAAGGTACAAGAAAATATATACCTAAATTCTTCCAAATTTTGATCATTCTAAATTGAAAACTTTTTAGTACTATGAAAAACCCCAAAAGGAATTTTGATATATGTAATAAGAAATTACGTAGTTATGGTAATCATCTTTTCTTCCCAGATTGGTGCAACATACTTCCTGTGCAGGGTTGAGCCAAGAATAACTCTGGTTGTTGTTTTCGAGTCAAGAAAATCAGAAAAAGACAGTTACATTAAGGACTTTGTGTATGATATAACAACACAGTTACGCTGCAGTAAGGTTTTTGCAAATCTAAAACCGAAGTAAATGTTGTAGTGCATGTTTCTGTAAAAATTTTTTATAATGTATGTAAACAAGATGTGCAGTGATTTAGCTTTAATGATGTATTTTTTTCATAAAATTTGAGTACTGGAAATATGTCCTTTGAAATCTTTCACCTTAAGCTTTATTTTAAGCCTTAATTTTCATTAGTGGTTATTTGGTGCATCACCAAAGATGAGATTACGTATAGCAATACAGAACTTAAGATTCTCGGAAAATGTTCCTTGTGTGAATTATAGTATCATGCATCTTTCAATGAAACGTCTAATGTATACCCAAATCAAGTTCTTGGAACTGGGGATTATTGGATGTAGATTTAAAGCAAACCGACCATCTTTTGCCTGTGCACTCCAACTGGGATCAAAGCAATTAAAGTTGTATTAGGAAAGGTGGCTTATGCCTACGTATACATTTTGACCTCTGTCTTAAGCCACTAACTCATGCTGACCCCTGCCACAAGTCACTTTGACATAATGACTCAATTGTTTGCTGTGGCAGTTGTATGAATATTTGGAAGCAAAGGGAAAAATGGATCAAGAAATTTTATGACAGAATCCAGGAGGCAATGGTAGTATAATATGCTATAGTAGGTAGGTTACAGAGAGGAAAGCAAGGCTAAATTTATATGACCTTAGTGGTGGGGATAGTGCCATCAGTGCACCTCACACAGTACACCGTAGGCATTACTTTAGGTTCTTTGCAGCAAACCTCAGTCCATAGCTGCAACCACTTTCATTCCAGTTATTGTACCTCCATTCATTTCTCTTTCTTCCACCTCCTCCTCACAATTATTTCACAGTGCAACTGCAATGATTTCCTTGTTAGTTTTTACTCTAAATTTCCCTTTCAGCTCTGAAAGGCCTCTTAGGTCCCAGGGCTTGGCCTTTGGCTTAAATTTTATATTCCATTCCATTCCTATTCTGTAATATGTGAGCATGAAAATTACCTTGTGGTGTAGAAGCTAGCCTGAAAATGGGTTGTGTAATATCTCCATGGCTGTTCAGTAAATTCACGGACTTGGTGATGCAAGAAACTGGATAAAGGATAATATATGCAGGTGCAAGGTTGTATGGTAAGAACAGTTACTGGAGCATGGAATAGCTGATGTTTGTTGACGATACAGTTGTGATTTTGGCAAAAAAAAAAAAAAAAAAAAAAAAAAAACTGCAGAAACCAATACAGCCCCATCCATACGACCAGACTTTACCCGAGTGAAGTCCATTGCCAGACAGAATCTGCAATCAAAAGTCTGTTGTTTACACAGCCTTGTCTGGGTGGAGGTAAGCACAGTAGTACAACATTTGCAACATGGCTCATAACCAGAACAGAAAGTGACTGGCATTCTCTGCCTTATTGATAGGCATATGTGTGAATAAGAGAATGGCACTGGGTAAAGGGGAATGATGTAAAAGCTGGTTCATGAAAAGGAAGGCTCTAAGAAGTCAAATGACTATTGTAAGAGAAACAACAAATCTTTCCCAAGTTATGAAAGAATGGACTCAAAAGACCTTCCATCCTCTACTGGAAAAATTTAGCCCCTAGCATTCTAGTGAGGAAAACAAATTAGTGAAGTGATGTGATATATCAGAAAGTTAACAGAAAGGAAAATGGATGCAAAAAAAGAAAATCTTTTTATGCTTTTCATATGCAATACCTCTTTCTTATAATAAAATTGACGCATTGGCTCTATGCACCATCCTTTGTCACACTCATTTGCCTGTCAGTACACTACTCAGCCCAGACAAAGTCCGTTGTCTTTGTTCAAAGTGCTGTGTATGGTGAACAGAAGCAACAAGTCTAGCAACGGACAAATTTCTTGCCTTTGTCTCGTCATATGAGAGCTTGAAAAGCATTTGTAACAAGATTAGCATAAATTTAAGCTAGAGAAAAGTAAAGAGGGTAAAGTCAAAGGATGAAATGACTCATAGAATAGGTGAAGAATGAAAGATAACAGAATATATGCTTAGACTGAGAAGAAACTTTAATTGTCTATGGTAGACAAGATTGGAATGTATAGTTAGTTATGTACCTAGCAGTGAGATGAATATGGTGGGTCATGACTTGAGTAAGGAAGGGCATTGGCTAGCAACGTCATCCCATGAACAGCTGCTCAGACCCAAAAAGTTAACCTTCTGAAGCCACATCCTCTAAGACAGAGGTTTTCAACCTGAGGTACGCATACCCCAGGTGGTATGCCAAGGGCCTGTCAGGGGGTACCACACACTCGCCACAGGTTATTTGGGTTAGGACCCTGGCCACCTACTTGCCGATTGACAGGTGTCCTGTAGTTCAGATGGTAAGCTTATAAGAGAGGATTGCCTTTCCTCACTGCAAAATGAAATAGATATTTTAATGAAGTGTCCGAAGGAGACTTAAAGCTAATTAAAGACCGTTTCCATGCAGATGTTGCTTTTGTTAATGATGGTATTCAGGAAGGTTTTATTGAACTTATGAATGGCTTCAGTGCTTGTGATCTATTTGAGAAAAAGTCTTTTGTCAAGTTCTGGTTTAAAATATCCGAATCATATGTGAAACTGGGTTTTCCAGTTTGCTCGTCATAAAATCAAAACCAAGGTCTAGAATGAATGTGGAAACCGGCCTACAATTTGCTTTAGCAAAAACTGCTCCTTGGCTCACTAGTGTAGCTGATGAAAAACAGTTCCAGCAATCTCATTAACTCCCTTTGCAGCTGGTGTAATGATAATATATTTTGTTTTTGCAGCTCTGTAACAATCTTGAAATTTTACTGCCTAGAAATAGGTAAAATAATTATAATAAAAATTCTCTTTATTGTTTATGGAATTCTTTGTGTTTACAATAATGCTGGTTATGTCAGGAGAGTTATGCACATACTTCCCTTCAGAACAGTATATACTTGCTAATATACACAATGGAATTTTTTTTCCGACTGTTTTGCTTTCTTTATACGAAGTGGAGGGGGTAGTTGGTAGTACATTACTGACATTAAAAACACACGAAAGGGTATAGTGGTGGGAATAAAAAAAAAAAAGTTGAAAACCCCTGCTCTAAGAGGAAAAGCCATGAAGGTGTGTTCCTGCAAGTCGGATGGGATTTAAATTTCTAGACCCAGTCATTTTCGTGACCCCAGCCATTGGTATATAGTGAGTATACCCAGTCGCAGTTGCAGCAAATAGTGGGTTATCATTGGGATCGAACCATGGACCTTGCAATTGTGCTCACTGAATGTTAACCTGAATGGTGAAATAATGTTCGAAGCGGATTTTTATGAGTATTTTGGAGTAAATGCAATGAATGAAAGAGGAGCTGGTCAGCAGGGCGTTTGAAAAGTATAGTATACCGTGAATGACAGTGAGTATAAAAGGTTTGACAAGCTTTTGATGATGTAACTAAGATGCTCATGTTCTGGAAGTTTTCTGCATGAGGTACATCCCCGTTTCTGGAGGTAAAGTTTAAAAATGGAAGTGACTTGTGTGTGTGTGTTTTTTTTTCTTTTCTTTTCTTTTCATCAAAGCCACCAAGTTGAGAAGACCACTTGATATGAAATTCACTCACATAAAAATATCACTTATACATATCGGCGATTAACGAAATACGTGGGTCTAAATTTCGGTAAATTCCATTAGATATAAAATCATATGAAATAGTTGCAAATTATGTATACCCGCTTTCTATTTGCCTATAATCATTATTTATGCGCACAAATCTCCGTCAGATATTTCAGATTTAAAGATTTAAACATTTGCCCAGATTTATCAGCACTTGGCCTCTTCATTCTACCATCGTCAGTCAAGTTTGCCAAGATAGACACAATAAGTGGTCTAATTGCATCTTGAGTTACTAATTTTATCGCCACCTCAGAAAGCGCTATCCTCAAGTCTCATGTTCCCTCACCCATCGCCTATTTTAAGAAATAGGGTGCGGTCACGCATATACTGTACACATAGCCTACCCCTTTTAGCTATATCTCATGGGTAGGGGACCAACGGAAGGATCTACTAATATACTGCATTCGCTCGAATTCCTTCACAAAATCTCGCCCTGCTAAGCAATGTCATCTATGTATCGTTTGAGGCAGCTGCTCGTTTATGAAAATAATTAGCCTGAATTCAAGTATTATATTTCTGGATAAGGTAGGTATTTGGTTCACCTTTTTCGATATTAAGGTATTGAATATTTAATCAATCGAGTCATATTTTGCGGGGATGGCGTCCTAACTAACAAATTTTGAATGTCTTGTTTACATCTTCCGTAAAGGATATGTCCAACTTTTTATAGTGAGAACCCTCACTAATATCTCACCCAGTCTTTTCAGAGTATGATTTTGTATGAATCAGCGTGGGTGGTCTTTGGGGTTTATTTTATTTACATTAACAAATTCGGTGTAATATTGACGATAACGTGACAATACTCAGATACATTGATATAACTGACATCTTTCGTAATTCCACTGCCCAAAAGTAACGTTTAAATGGAGGATTCGTCCTTGAAGGCACGATTTCAGTCAGGCGAAGTTGAAAAATCGTACGGTTATGTCCCAAAATACTTATTATCTATTTCATTGAAGAAAGGCATTGACAGAAACTGTTACATTAATAGAAAATAAACTTCGTTAACAAATGATGTAATATACAGACACAGAGAAAAAATGGCATCGCAGCTACATGTGTTCCCTCGAATTATGTTCGGTATTTATGTTGATCTATTTAATCGAAAATGTCATCCATTCCAACGGTTTATATTATGACAGTGGAAACATCTGAAACAGCAAAAACAGGTTAATATCGTCCGTGTCTTTAGCCCAAGAGACAACAATAGTCTGAAACCTTGTACGTTATGGTTAACCAGTTGGCGGTAAATTTAAGATGTTGATTTTACATTACTATTCTTCAGAATAATAATGAAAAAAATATTAATCACAATGCATACCTTTGTGAAATATCATACAATGCAGTAGTTTACTTTTCTGGATATTCAAATGAGGTTAGTTAGTAGGATTTGGTTAGTCAAGTTACGTCATTTCGTAAGTTTTATTGTAAGATAGATCTATGATCGGGCAGATAGTACGTCTCCCCTTCTGCCAAACATTTTTTAGAATTGGCGACATATCATCATGTTCTCATTTGTAAGGCCTGTGGTTCAAGAGGACATGGGGGGGGGGGGATGCTCTTGTTGTGTGTCTGTTGGTTAAGTTGTCCAGAGGTCCACACCAGGTTTCACACTCCCTTGTAGCTACAACTTGCCACACTTGTGGGGCCTGACTTAAGGAAAGGGCTTCTGCTGGCATAATTCTATCCCAAGCAAAACAGTCAAGATTATCCCATCCTAACCAAACAGTCAACATATCCCATTTAGATATCCCGTCCCAAGCAAATAGTCAAGATATCCCACACAGATATCCCATCCTAACCAGTGTCAAAAGGACATATTGCATTGCATAACAGAATGGTAATTTGTTACCCTACAGAAGACAGGCTCTTGAGAAAACTTCGTCCGGAGCCAGCCAACACTGAAACGATGCCGAGATGTAATAAGACAATGCAAAATAAATAAATAAATAAATAAATAAAATAAAAGTCCTAAATGACGTCAATGCTGGATTGGAGTTTCATGAGCTTTCGATCACAATCTTTAGCAGGTAAATTTTGACGCAATAGTTATGTTACAAAGTATATTTTTTATACAAATACACGTGTATTTTCTCATAAATAAAATCTTGTATGCTTTGAATTTGCTTGAATGTCCTGATGCTTGTTAGTGTTGTGCTTTGAAAAGCTTACCTTGCAGTTCAAAGTAAGGTTACATAATGGACATACAAGCCCACACACACACACACACACATACAGGGGAAGGGGGTGTCGTACTGTACCCTCCCATCCTTTTAACGTCACATAAAACGGTTAAATCAGTCTTATGGTTTCTGGTAATTTGTGTCAAGTACGGGATGTTTCGACATGTTCATTCAACACTTTGTCCTTTCGATATTTTGATCGTTCGACACTGCCTTTCAATAATTGTCATGAGTAAAATTGATGCAATAATGAAAGATATAAAAAAGAAATGGATGTCGGCGAAGAAACTAAATCTCAATGAAGACAAAATTGAGTGTATGCTTTTGGATCTGATAGTGCACTACGAAAATATGAACACTTCAAAATTATAGGTATTGGCTCGTCATCCATAAACACTGTAGCAGCACTGAGGAACTAAAGGGTATTCATCGATAATAAATTGTCGATGAAAAACCATATATATTGCATTGTAAAAACCTGCAACTATCATGTTAGAAACATTGCATTTATCAGAAAATATTTAAACAAAGATACTCTGAAAACAGCAATTTTTAACCACACTTAAGAGGCTTCACGACTGCAACATTATATTCTACAGTCTCCCAAACTACCTGCCACGAAAATTGCAAGGAGTACAAAATAGAGCAGCCAGATTAATAAAAGGATTACGTTACCGTGACAGTAGCAGTATAAGATTAAGTCAGTCTTGTGCTGGGACAAGACTGCCATGACAGAATAACCCCAAACCCCAACACCACAGATGTCCAGCACTAATTGAGCTACATTGGCTCCCAGTAAAAGCAAAAATAGAATGCAGAATACGTCTTACAGTCATTACAGCACTAAAATATGGTGAACCAACAAATGTGAAACTGCTTACGCTTCTTTAGACCTGAAATGAATATTGTGATCAGACATGCCAGTGAAGCATATAGGCTATTTGAACCAGTCAGGGCGAGAGAGAGCATTTGAACACTCCGCACCAAACTGTACAACAAATACAGCATGAAGTGAAGATCATACAACTAGAAAGCAAATTTGAAAAAGAACTAAGGACTCCTATTCTGCAGGAGCTACGATAATAACGATAAAATGCTAAAAGACGTGAAATGACATTAGATGCCACTTATTTTGAAAATGTAGTACAAGGGCCCGCCAGAGAGGGAACAACTCTGTGGAGGGTTCTACACAAATCCAAGCAAACTGAACAAAGTGAATTCGTCTTTTATCTCTCCTCACGTTTTATGTCTTGGGGTCAGAATGTTTCATTTTCGATGGAGCCGATTCTGCTAAAATGACTGACCTATCCCCACCTTGCTAAACACCAGTTACACTGTCATACTACAATTTTCCCGCAATAGCTACTTTCATAGTCTTTCTCTGACCAAGCAACAGTATAATATATTTATAATAATATTGTTCTGAAAATGCCATCAATTATAATGAGACGTGTTTCTTAATGCCTTTTTAAAGAATCTACAGGGAGTCTTCGACAGCGTTATTTGCACAATGAGTTCAGTACTACATTTGGCACGATTTTTCACCCTCATGAGACCCCAACCCTAAAGGCAAACATGGTAAATTACGAATAAATCCTGAACTGAAAATCAAATACTACTCATCTCGAGACTTGATTCCTTGAGACAGGGTGATATGGCAGTGTGGATTTGGCATTTATGATGTATGACGTTTTGTCTATAAGACAAACGAATATCCGGGTCTCAAAAAGGGTAGCTGCACTGGAGTGGAGGAGAAAAAGCAAACTACACATTGGAAACTGTTTCATCAACAAAACCGACCTTAAAACGATGCACTGACTGCATTGACGAGACCGAAGATCCTTAGTACTATTGCGTGGACGATGGCTGAAAGAAATAAACTATAAGCCTTGGAGTACTACAGCTTCGAAGCTACACAACAGCCCAGGTGTAATAGCAGGGTCTTGGAATAATCTTTTACCCCTATCTTGTACCACCTGCCTTAGGCGTACAAAACTGAAACCTGGACCCTGAATCCTGATTGAAACGACCCAGTTACGTGCGAGGGTAGTGTGGATTGAGCCTAATTCAAAAAGAAGGTTACTGTTGCTCTTTTTTTTTAAAACACACACACACACACACACACACACACACACACACACACACATATATATATATATATATATATATATATATATATATATATATATATTATATATGTGTGTGTGTGTGTGTGTAGTATGTATGTATGTATGTATGTATGTATGTATGTATGTATGACATACATTCAACATTGAGCACACTGGTATAGTGGGAGGAGGTGAAACGAACAATGTGAAAATTATGCATGTAAGTTAGGGTGGGCTTTGTCTTCTATATTTGCTATCACGTTCAAAACTAAAGTATGTTGCATGTTTATCTCATAGTGATATGATAATGTGGTGGTGACGGAACTACTGAATGTTTGCAAATTGCATGTGATGATGTGACGGGCTACGTGAGGATGTTTTATTTGTAAATGTTGACGATTATTATAATCTACGATGTGGTGACACGCTCTTGACTAGCTATAGCGCCAGAGTAACACTGCTGCCATGCAGCTTTACTTACCCTCATAACGACCCTTAAACGGTACAGATTAATCATTATAAAGAAATATTACTCTTTTGTTGCTGATTGATTGCTTAACGACCAGATATGGATGAACCCTCTATTCGATATCCTATGTTAATCCTATCATCTAAGAATATGATACTATCTGAACGGGCTAATTATGGAGCAAAATTGCGCATGATAATTATAACAAGATGGAGTAGATAAAATACCTTCCTGCGTTCTGTGCGAAACAACAAATGGAATTGTTTCTTGCCTGTGTGGATTTCTTGGTAGCACTGACTTGATAAGATTGTGAAGATATAAAACGATAAATGAGCACGTGTGTATAAATGTACATTATTTGTATATTATTATTATTATAAAAGTAAGGTTTTGGAGGTACTATATATTATATTCTGTAATCAAAACTGGATATTTGTTGGGAAAAAGTTCATGGCTCTAACCAAATACACATGTCCATATTCATCTTCCAGTGAGCATTTGTCTCAATATTGATATATATATATATATATATATATATATATATATAGATATATATATATATAATATATATGCCAGCTTCGGAATGCTCGTAATTGATACGTTTCAAATATGAGAGTCTGAATGTAAAATTCACCCTCGCAACATCCCGTATCTTCAATGTAAATTATATGAGTCTCGAGCTGAAGTAGAGCAATAATAATAATTTTTTTCATTGTGTGAATCATATATTGATCCTCGTACTTCTAATCAGACTTAAACTTCTAACATTAGACCAAGTTATCTTAATTACGCGCGCATCTGAATCTCTCCGGATTCAGCAGGCGAAGCTACATTGAAGAAGCCACACACGCGCCCGCGCTTAGGGTGATCTCGTAGACTCATCCAGGAACTTACCAAACGGCGTAGTTCAAGGTGAGTACGACTTTACATGGCGCCTCTACGGCCTTCCACAAGGTCACAAACCCACCGATTGAACCTGCGACACTTTCAATACACATTTTGTGCGACGCAGTATACAGAAGAGGGTATAGCCTACACATTGTTGTTTTTAGCTTCTTTAAGTCTTTTCCCGCTTCGCTTATCCCGCTCATGTCCATCACTATGACTTCTATTTGGGTCATAATATCTTCAGCGTCATCCTACTATCGTCAGCGAAAAACTTACAATATATCACGTTTCATTTCCGTAATCCATGATAACTCGATTGAATATAGTGAATCAATTCAATCTGGGAAAGCTGTTTATCTGTTCTTCATTTGAATGTCGTACTAGTGAGGCAACTCTTTTAACCATTTTGGAGCCTCATCTTAAACGTCTATTTCAATAAAGTTTTTCTTTATTAAGTTTGTTTACTACTTTATCAGTTGCTGCACTATATCTAGTAGTATTAGCAATGCACGTTCGTTATCAATATAGTGTCGTAAGGCATTGCAGACCAGAATGACGTAAAAATTGCTCGTAAAGTTCTATTTTTAATTATTTATTTTGCTATGATGACTACATCCACAGCGATATGATATAATTCATGTGATAAGATACGCTATTATAAGTTCGCTCACGGCTTCTTTGTTCTTACGCTAGTCGCTTACTCGGAGAGTAAGCTTGCAATCTACTTTGTTGTTTTTGTTTCTGTGTAACCCATTGCCCCTTAATCCAGACCGCTAAAGTTTGCTGTATGTTTCAGGATGACTTTTTTTCTCTCTCTCTCCCTCTTTTTTTGTGCAAGAATATAGCGTTCACCCCTCAGCGCTCAACCGGATCCATTCTTCTTTCAGGGCATAGAACCATCACGAGAGTACGAATTCTCACAGCAGATTCATTTATTTCGTAAGCATTATCCACACTCATCATGCAAGCAGAGTCTGCTTGAAAGCACACCGCATGACAAAATATGGGTGCTTCAACTTTGATAACGCGAGCGAGTGAACAGAACATAATTCCACTATCTGAAGACCTGGGCGTTGGGTACGAAACAAGGCGTCGATTGCGACTTTATTTTTAGTTATTTAATTATATATTTTGCTTAATTTTTCCTTTGTTTCTTCAACTTCACTTGTTTTGTGGTTATAAGATCACAGCTTGGAAGCAACTGTGCCTTCGTGAAAATATTGGGATAACCGTACTTTTATTTTTTTTTTTATTTAAATCCACTATGATGTTCTTATGAATTTGGTGACGCAGTTTCGCCTTTCACTGAAACTTGAGTTAGGGAACTAAACACACACATACACACACATTATAAGTGTATATCGAGCGTTACCAAACTTTCAGCTCGAATTACTTATAACTGTTTATTTATTTATTTATTTATTTATTTATTTATTTATTTATTTATTTATTTATTTATTTATTTATTTATTTATTTATTTATTTATTTGGCTAGTTCTACATCTTTTCCGAGTTACGAACGCTTTGTCATCTTTCCCGTAAGATTCTGAAGATCTGCCGTCAACTTCCTGTCTTTCTTTCCTTGCTGCTTATGGTTGCATACTTCTCTGTGCAATAATTAAAAGTTGTTTCTCTGTTCTTGATGATGCAGCATCTGCATGCTTCCCCTGGTCTATAAAATTATTTGATACTGAAAGAATCCAGCCTCACTTCCTCTCGCAAGGTTCAGGAACACCCACCAATACACCCGCTCGCAAAATCAAATTGAAGAGATTAGTAAACTTTGTTACGGTGAGTTAGATGACTGGGATTCTTTACCACCTCTTGAGCCGGTTTAGGCCTATTCTGAGTCAAAAGGTGATTCTGTAACTTTTAAGGTAAAGAAAATCTTCAGTAACATCAAGTTAAGTTAATTTCGGTCTATTTTATGTTGGAACTTATTCAGGATATCAATATCGACATAAACATAAAGCATGAAATATTGCTTCATGACCACCGAGAGGCGGGAAGCTTGAGACTCACTCAAACCATTACTGTTGTTTTGTAGTTAGATCGAAATGGCTTTCTTTAAGCCACGGTGTAACCTTGCTATTTTGAGCGAAGGATAATCACATCAGAAAAGTCAAAGCCCTCTTTAAAAGAATGCATCCCTCGTAAAGGGTATCAAGAGTCTGTATGCTTCGGTCCGTCAGTCTAAGCACGAATGTCTTCTTCCTTAATCTGCGGTGCAGGAAAGCTGGCCACGACCCATGCTATATACTGCGTAAAGAGTGTACGTATATTCTAAAGACCTAGACCGAAAGATCCTTTCATTCTGAAAAAAAAAAAATCTGTACAGAAAGAGAGGAAAAAGATAAAGGATGTGACGTCATGGCATACCGGAATTCACAGCTTGACATTAGCAAGAAAGGAGCTTAGCTGAACTCTGCGTAATGAGTAAATTCTACACAAGAGTCATTCAACATATTCAGATACGAGCATAAATGAAATTGGTAGCTTTCGGTCTTTGGCTAATGAGTTTAGTATTTTTCAGAGACTTTGATGAATTATTCTTGTAACTTTCGTAGGATTTCAGAGGTGAGTTTAGTAACTTTCATCATCTTGGATAAATGAGTTTAATACGAGCATTTTCTGACTCGGATAAGTTAATCGATGTGTTTGTAGTTCAGGACGAATTAGTTTACTAAACTGCAAAGTCTTGGACAAATTTGTGTAACTTGCAAAGTCTCGGATAAATGAGTTTAGTATCTTTTTTGCCTTGCGGGTATAGGCAAATTCAAATTCAATTCAAATTCAAAAAGTTTATTGATATACATCAAATGGAGTGTAGCAGCATGCTGCTATACTCACCTACAAAATTCAAAAGATCCCAGGCAAAAATAATAATAAATACGTAAATAAAAAAACAGTAATGAGAAGCAAATATTTTACATGAGAAGAATTTTAACCCAATTATACAAAAGCAAATGCCAAGCTATAACGCAAATTTTATACAAATAACATTTTGATATACTAGAGCAAATTTACAATAGGCAAAAGCCATACAAAACAAATATAACAAAAGTAAATGTTATATAAAAAGAAAAATGTTAAGAAAAGGTACAAAAACTCAAGTTATACAAAATCATACTAAAGGACAGGCAAATGGCTCACAATTATTTATTCCAAAATAAATTAGGAAATTTCTTAAAAATTTTGGAACATACATCATTTTTCAGAAAATAACATACTTGATTTGTTACATCATCTATTCTGGGGTTACGAAACTGATGATTTATTACATTTTATAACATAATGTTGTAAAGTATGTTTCTGTAACTCACCGCATAATTTACATTTAGAGTTTTCATCATCAATGTATTCCCAAGAATATTTATATCCCAGACGTAACCTCATTATTAAAGTATCTAGTTTAGACAATGCCCTACCATATACAATATTGCTGTTTTCAGACACAAACAAATAGGCCACACTTTTTCTTTCCTTTCCCATTGTTCTATTATTGCCATAAATAATATTATTATGATTACAATTGTCTTAATGCTGATTAGAAAAAACTGTAAGTAACAAAATCAGTAAAGGTAAGTAAGCATATTTCAATACGCATACTAACCAAAGTTTTAAATGTCATCGTGAATTTCAGGAAAGGTTTCTTTCTGTTCTAAATAGTAGAAATTCAGAGGGTTACAACTGGTGTTTAAAAAATCTACCTTCAGAGAGGAAAAGTAGCTGACGTAGAATTTATGCTTTTAGGAAGGTTACATTGTCTTATTTTTCCTTCTTGTTTACGAACTGTTTCTGTATAAATATACAGTACGACTTATCTTCTTTCGATTTTACTTTTTCTCCTTTTATCATTCTATTCTAAGGAAGATTTTTAAAGAGCTAATACTGAATCCACATATAATCCGCTCCGTTCATAAAGAACCTTCTGCCGAACGAAAACGTCCCAAAAGCAATAACGTTCCGAAACCTCAAACATCCGCCAAGGTTGATTGATCAGTCCATACTTATTTCCTTTAACACCCCCAAAATAGGCCCCATCTCTACCAAAAACTGCTGTACTATGTTCCCCAAAATTGAAGCAATTGTTGTCAGGCAAGTGACCCGTCTTTGGTGATATTCTTTTAAAAGTCACACGTAATCCTTTTTCCTTATCTTTATTATTATTATTATTATTATTATTATTATTATTATTATTATTATTATTATTATTATTATTATTATTATTATTAAGCAATGGGTAACTACTCCCAGTCCTTCTCTCTTATCCGGGTTCGAAACCAACATAAGTTAGGCCTAGTACACTTTTGTGTGATATAATCTCGGTGACGTCACTTGTACCAAGAGACGCCAGAAGTTGAATAAAGACAGGATGTCGTAAAACAAAGCTGGACATTATACGAACCTAAGCATTCTCTGACGAGCGACGGATTTCCCGTGAGTGATAAAAATGTGTTGTCGTCTATCTATTATCTTTTTAAAGTCAGTGTTCCTCTCGCAGCGGTGCAAGTTTACTACTACGAGCGGTTTGTATTTCAAGTGCTACACTGAAAGACACATACATACACACACGCTCTCTCTCTCTCTCTCTCTCTCTCTCTCTCTCTCTCTCTCTCTCTCTCTCTCTCTCTCTCTCAAGTGTAGAACTCAAAGAAGGTCCTGCGTAGGCCTACTAGGGATCAGACGGTAAAAGTGATTCCATTCAACTTTTGTTTTTAATTCCTTTAATGGTTTGGGGTCCTGTGTGGGCAAGGCTGCCTGAAATGGACTCTGCAAAAGAAACACAGAAGAGAATCCCACCTTCTAGAAGCGTATGTGTATAAAGCCGGCCTATAAATTGGAAAAGGCGATGAAGTCTAAGCTTCTATTTTTTTTAGACCAATATCGAACCTATCGTACTTATCAAAACTTACAGAAATGGAAGTTCACGAAAAAACGTGGAAACACTCGGAACAACTCAACATTATACCTGAGGATCAGTCACCATTTAGGAAATAAAACACTCAACATTGTGCGCAATTATAAATATGGTAAAAATTGTGGCAAATGGAAAATATGGCATCTGGTTATATGCTCGTCCAAAGTGCAGCATTCGACGCAGTTGACCACAATCTGCTGCTTGAAGATTTGAGACTAGTAGGCATCGAAGATGGTGTACGCAAATTATATAAAAGCTACTCAGAAAACAGGAAGGTTGAAGTAGTTATATCAGATGTGAAATCAGAAAGGAAAAACCTAACGAAGGGAGTGCCCCAAGGAAGCGTTCTGGGTCCGTTGCTATTTGGCATTTACATAATTGAACTATCTAGAATTCTAAATAAGCACAAGGTTAAGTATAAGGTGTATGCTGGTGATACTTTGCTCTATTTTCCTGTCGAAACGGTAGAAGACGCCATTAATAAAAGTGATGCAATGATGAAAGATATGAAAATAATGGATGCCGGCGAAGAAATTGAAGCTTAATGAAGACAAAACTGAGTGCATGCTATTTGGATCTGACAGTGCCCTACGAAAATATGATAACTTCAAAAGAATAACGATTGGTTCGTCGATAATACATAAATATTGTAGAAATAGTGGGGCACTTGGGAGTGTTTATTGATAATAAATGTCAATGAAGAGACCTATATATTACATATTGTAAAAACCTGTAACTATCGTATTAGAAACATTGCATTTGTTAGAAAATACCTAAACGAAGATACTCTGAAAACAGCAATTTGCAACCAAATACTTTTGAGGATTGATTAATGCAACGTTATATACTACGGACTCCCTATTTACCTACTAAGAACTTAGCAAGCTAGGAGTACAAAATAAAGCAGCCAGATTAGTAAAGGGACTAAGTTTCCGTGACAGAATAATCCTAGCACTGACTGAGCTCCCGGTAAAAGCAAGAACAGAATATAAAATACGTCTTTAAAGACTAAAATATGGTGAGCTAACATATCTAAGAAACTGCTTAAGCTTCTTTAGACCTGGAATGAATATTGTAATCAGACATGCAAGTGAAGCATATAAGCTATTTGAACCTAGAACAGATTGTAAGTCAGACGAGATAGCATTTGTACATTGTACACCAAAACTATACGACAAAATACCGCCTGAAGTGAAGATCATACAACTAGAAAGCAAATTTAAAAAATGATTCTACAGGAGCTATGACATTGACGAGAAAACACTAAAAGACAATTAAAAAGTATAAGAAGCACCTTATTTTAAAAACGGCCAAGAGCCCGCCAGAGAGGGAATCATCCCTGTGGAGAGCTGTACATAAAATCAAGAAAAGTGAAACAAATTGAAAGTGAGATAGTGACGTACGCCTTTTCCGTGGGCAGCAACGAGGACGAGAGACCGAATTTGTCATTCTGTTAACTTCATAATCTCTGTAGAGTCAACACGAGACAGAGCCTCAAGTTTAAATAAAGGTAATGCTCGCCACTGACTGATTCTAATAGGAATCTCGGTGAATGCAAATGGTGCTGGGCTCTTTATCGTGTGTGAATTGGTTGCTCTTGAACGAATTTGGTTCTCTGGCCTTATTGTGACCCATTGTTGCTGCACTCGCACTACTAATCCCTGGGTTCGTTCCAGTAATGTCCACGAAGAGAAGCTGGAGAGATAAGTGAAGATTTGTGGAAGTGAAACCTTGGGAAAGACCCAAATGGCAGCATTTTCCCAGAGGCGTATGTTGTGAATCAAGCTGCATCCTTTTGATTATTATTATTATTATTATTATTATTATTATTATTATTATTATTATTATTATTATTATTATTATTATTATTATTATTATTATTATTATCATCTTTTTTTCTTTTTTTTTTTTTTTTTTGCTCTATCACAGTCCTCCAATTTGACTGGGTGGTATTTATAGTGTGGGGTTCCGGGTTGCATCCTGCCTTCTTAGGAGTCCATCACTTTTCTTACTATGTGCGCCGTTTCTAGGATCACACTCTTTTGCATCAGTCCTGGAGCTACTTCAGCCTCTAGTTTTTCTGTATTCCTTTTCAGGGATCTTGGGATCGTGCCTAGTGTTCCTATGATTATGGGTACAATTTCCACTGGCATATCCCATATCCTTCTTATTTCTATTTTCAGATCTTGATACTTATCCATTTTTTCCCTCTCTTTCTCTTCAACTCTGGTGTCCCATGGTATTGCGACATCAATGAGGGATACTTTCTTCTTGATTTTGTCAATCAACGTCACGTCTGGTCTATTTGCACGTATCACCCTATCTGTTCTGATACCATAGTCCCAGAGGATCTTTGCCTGATCGTTTTCTATCACTCCCTCAGGTTGGTGCTCGTACCACTTATTACTGCAAGGTAGCTGATGTTTCTTGAACAAGCTCCAGTGGAGGGCTTTTGCTATTGAATCATGCCTCTTTTTGTACTGGTTCTGTGCAAGTGCCGGGCATTCGCTTGCTATGTGGTTTATGGTTTCATTTTTCGTATTGCACTTCCTACATATGGGAGAAATGTTATTTCCGTCTATCGTTCTTTGAACATATCTGGTTCTTAGGGCCTGATCTTGTGCCGCTGTTATCATTCCTTCAGTTTCCTCCTTGAGCTCTCCCCTCTGTAGCCATTGCCATGTGTCATCGCTGGCTAGTTCTTTAGTCTGTCTCATGTATTGTCCGTGCATTGGTTTGTTGTGCCATTCCTCTGTTCTGTTTGTCATTCTCCTGTCTCTGTATATTTGTGGGTCTTCGTCTACTTTTATTAGTCCTTCTTCCCATGCCCTCTTTAGCCACTCGTCTTCACTGGTTTTCAGGTATTGCCCCATGGCTCTTTTCTCGATGTTGACGCAGTCCTCTATACTTAGTAGTCCTCTCCCTCCTTCCTTTCGTGTTATGTATAGTCTGTCTGTATTTGCTCTTGGGTGTAGTGCTTTGTGTATTGGCATATGTTTCCTGGTTTTCTGATCTATGGTGCGGAGTTTTGCCTTCGTCCATTCCACTATTCCTGCGCTGTATCTGATTACTGGCACTGCCCATGTGTTTATGGCTTTTATCATATTTCCGGCGTTGAATTTTGACTTGAGTATCGCTTTGAGTCTCTGCATATATTCTTTCCTGATTGTGTCCTTCATCTCTTGGTGTTTTATATCCCCTCCTTCCATTATTCCCAGGTATTTGTATCCAGTCTTATCTATGTGTTTGTTGTCGCTCCCATCTGGTAGCTTTATCCCTTCAGTCCTCGTTACTTTGCCTTTTTGTATGTTGACTAAGGCGCATTTTTCTATTCCAAACTCCTTCCTGATGTCCCCAGATACAATCCTTACAGTCTGGATTAGGGTATCTATTTCCTTGATGATCTTACCATACAGCTTGATGTCGTCCATGAAGGCATGAACATCAGATGGTTATTATTATTATCATTATTATTGTACTTAGGGAGCAGACCCTCTCTCAAGCATACTTTATTAAAAGTAATGGCTACTTCAGCAGCGTTACACTTGTAGAGATTCTTCTCTATTTTGCGAATAGCGGCTTTTTCGGTGCTACTTAAACAGGCTAGTAGAACGCCTATAGAGGTCATGGTAAAATACAGGGTCAAAATAGGTGAATATATTTGAATTTTACAGATAAACTATGATACCATAGTCATCAAAGTCATTAACGATTTTCTCTCTCTCTCTCTCTTTCTTAAAGCGAGCTTTCGTCTGGAGCTGCCAGACATCCTCGGGCTGGGAAGCTGAGGGTGGACTGATCTTGGTGTGGTGTCCGTCCTCGTTATATCTGTGGTTGACAGCATGGGGTCTGCCCCATGCTTGTCTCCTATTGGCTGGTGGCGGTGAGTCTTGTTTTCATTGGTTGCCTGAGCCAGGTCTCAAGCCACTTTCTTCGAGCCGATGGTTGCGTTGCAGCATATCCTGCAGCCGCCTGGACCTCCTAAGCGGCGCTGTAACATTGATGGGCGTTGCGCTACGCTGTGGGACGTCACGGCTACTTTGATTTCCATCGGCTGCAGGAGTACCTCGTTCGGGGGCGTTGTCATCCATAGAGTTGTCATGATCGGTGGTGTCATTGTTGGTGGCAGGTCTTCTCATACTCGTAGGGAGGAGAAATTCTTCCTGCGTCGTATTCAGAATAGGTTTTATTTGCTGGATGAGGAGCGCCTCCAGCAGGCGCAACCGACGGGCATCAGGGGCCTTCCCGATGATCTTCGTGTTCTTTATGATGACATCCCGGGAGATGGCCTCGTGATGTTTGGTGCGGGCGTGATTCTTTATAGCCCCCTCTTGGGCGTGGCACTAGAGTCTCTTCGACAGTCGCATGGTAGTCATACCTACGTAGGCGCCGCTGCATTCGCGGACTGGGCATGTATACTGGTACACTACATGCGTCTGCTTCAGGGGTTCTCGTACCTGTGGAGAGGGGTTATTTTTCATAATAAGGAATCGCAGCGTACCTACCGATTCTGGTAATATATGATTAAGTCGATATTCTTGGTGTCGTCAGTCGGGGATACATTATCAAAAATAATTTTCTTAATGGCGTCCTCTTCTTCACGGTAATGGGAACTCATGAAGGCTTTGTAGTACAGCTTGATATTATCCTGGGGGCGGGGCTGCGGGCTCTCACTATCGTACCATTTCTCCAGGGCTGTGCGGACTTCCTTGCTGATTAATTTATTTGAGTACCCGTTATTCACAAGTGCTTGGGAGGCGCGGTCGAGTTCCTGGTGAGTGTCCTGCCAGGTCGAGCAGTGGGAGAGGGCCCTCCTGACGAAGGCCCTGACGGTGGTGCTTATGAATCTGGCGGGGCACTCGCTGTCTCCGTTGAGGCAAAGTCCTAAATTGGTTTTCTTTGTGTAGACTGAAGTACGGAGACCGTCTTCCGTCTTGCTTACAAGGACGTCGAGGAAGGGGAGCCGATCGTCGGAGCTGCGTTCGACTGTGTAATTCAGCACACTACACTGCTGAAATGCTTGAGGGAGGGCTTCTACCTCATCCTCGGCGTCGACTTGCACAAAGATGTCGTCAATATAACGTCCATATCTGCGGGGTTGCTGCATCCTGGCGAAGACCGTCCCCCCCCCCCCCCCCTTCCTCCACGGTGCCCATATAAAAGATAGCGAAGAGGACCCCCAGTGGAGAGCCCATCGCCACGCCGTCCTTTTGGCAGAACATCTGGCCACGGTGGGTGGAGAAAGGGGCCTTCTTCGTGCATATCTCCAGCAGCGTACGGAGCGAGGCTTCCGGTATGTTGAGGGGCGCTGTCGACTGATTCCTGTAGACACGATCAAGGATTATATCTATGGTTTCGTCGACAGGCACGTTCGTAAATAGGGACTCTACATCCAGCGAGGCGACAATCCCGGTACCAGGGGCGTCCTTGATGGCTTCTAAGAACTCTGCCGAAGACTGCAGGCTGTACCGACTCGGGACGTAAGGGGTCAAAATTTGGTTGAGGCGTTTAGCCAAGGCGTACGTACCAAGATCAGTCCACCCTCAGCTTCCCAGCCCGAGGATGTCTGGCAGCTCCAGACGAAAGCTCGCTTTAGGAAAGAGAGAGAGAGAGAAAATCGTTAATGACTTTGATGACTATGGTATCATAGTTTATCTGTAAAATTCAAATATATACACCTATTTTGACCCTGTATTTTACCATGACCTCTATAGGCGCTCTACTAGCCTGTTTAAGTATCACCGAAAAAGCCGTTATTCGCAAAATAGAGAAGAATCTCTACAAGTGTAACGCTGCTGAAGTAGCCAGTTACTTGTATATTATATTATTATTATTATTATTATTATTATTATTATTATATTTATTATTCTTATTATTATTATTATTATTATTATTATTTTATTATTATTATTATTATTGTTGTTGTTGTTGTGTGCTCTATCACAGTCCTCCAATTCGACTGGGTGGTATTTATAGTGTGGGGTTCCGGGTTGCATCCTGCCTCCTTAGGAGTCCATCACTTTTCTTACTATGTACGACGTTTCTAGGATCACACTCTTCTGCATGAGTCCTGGAGCTACTTCAGCGTCTAGTTTTTCTGTATTCCTTTTCAGGGATCTTGGGATCGTGCCTAGGTTTTATTATTATTATTATTATTATTATTATTATTATTATTATTATATTATTATTATTATTATTATTATTTGCTTACAAATTGAAGACAGAACTCCATACCTGTCGATGTCATACACGTAGGTACTCCCTTGATCAATTCGTGATTCACGTGAAATGCTGAGAGTCACATTTGCTTAGTTGGAAACGAAACCTTGGCGTGCGACTCATATCCGTAGTAATAGTTAGAAGCAGGCTATAAGCTCAAGGACCGTCCTTTTTAAAAGTGTATCGTGGTACTACACGCACGATTTTCACCGTGTGATTTTTGGCATTTCTATTACCAATCTGTGCTATCCGTAATGTTTTAACAATATTTCTAGTATTTGTGTATCATCTTGCAATCTTGTGTCTATTACATAGTGTGTGACATTTCTGCCCGGTGGTTCATCCTTGCTCTTAAGCAAACACTAAAGCCACGATTAAATAGTTATATGAAACGCTTAGCTAAAAGTAATGCATTAATGAGGCTCTCTCTCTCTCTCTCTCGTCTTCCTTACGAGTTCGAATTATAATTTTTTCAGCCTATTGTACTTCGTTCTTTCCACCTGACTGAACCATATCCAAGTATTCTAGACCATCTACTCAACATCACAAGCGTTTTTGCTAATTCAATGAATCCTCATATTTCATATCCTTCCATTTATTCAGGTGCCACCTGTTTTACGCAAACAGCTCATGTCTCCAACTCCAATCATTTATTTTTCACGTGTACTCGACATTCCAAAGTTTCTCCCTGTCATTTACACACTCATACACATACAAACCGGTACCTTTCTTGCGTCACTTATTCAGTGACTCACCCTTACGCTCATCCTGCCATTATCCATTTAATTCACTCCCACATGCTTCGAGAAGAAAGCCGCTTCCATTGTGTAGTACCGTTAAACACCTATAATTCTTACTGTACTCTGTCATCCTTGCTATTATACGACAGATGAACAAATATTCCTTTCAATTCATTCACTTTCAGAACATTTCCCTAACCCAGCCATAACTTTTATGTCCTGGTTAATCACACTCCTCACCATGCTGTGGCAGAGTGGTGGTACTACAGCTCTCAGCTCTCATTTGCATGGTCCACCCACTAATGACTAATCCATCAGGCTTTAAATAGTTTCCAGCTTTTCCTGGAGTCAAACAGAAGGAAGTGGGCTTGGCAACTTTATCTTTAATATCTTGCTTAGGTAATGCAGTAGAAGGTTGTCTGTTGCCATCCTTTCTAAACTTATATATATATATATATATATATATATATATATATATATATATATATATGTTTGTGTGTGTGTGTGTGTGTTTTATCACATCGCCGTGATTCATATACTCTCATTAAGCAACAAATGTCCTTTAATATCTAATTCGCTCTATACCTCAGAATTAATATACTTTTGTAGGCTCATGGGCTCGAACCATGACACCAAGAATTCAGGACGTACAGTGACGGCATTTTACCCGCAAGGCTATCGTGATAGCCTTGTGGGAAAAACGCCGTCACTGTATCATCCTGAATTCTTGGTTCCATGGTTGAGCCCATGAGCCGACGAATTTTTTATCAACTAAAAATTCCCCTTTGGTTAACATATATGAAAGTATATCAATTCCGAGGTAGAGCGAATTAGATATTGAAGGACATTTGTACCTTATTATATATATATATATATATATATATATATATATATATATATATATATATATATATGTATGTATATAAATGCGTGTCTGTATTCAATGCATTTGTATTGTCATAGATATGCAGGTCTTCATCTACAGTAGCGCATGTAGGCATGCATGCTTATTGCTAAAATGATAATTAAGGACGATGAAATATCAGAGTTGTGATTGTTATCATTCTGTACGAGGAAATCGAACAAGCAAACCTTGAGGCAGTTGCTGAGTCGTGATAACGTGTTCGAGTATTTTCTAAGTATTACACTAATTTATCGCACCCGTTGACTTTCTGTAGAAGGACTTCTGATATCGTTTTATCCTAGAATTTTTCAAAGGTGGATTTTCACGCACCGAGAAGGGGGTTTCTTGCGCTTAAACATCTGAGAAAATTCCGAAATATTCAGCATCTGCAGCCCTTTATCCCGAGAAGCACCACAACGCCATAGTGTGAATCACCCTCCCATGTAAATATGGCAACACTGTTTCAGGAGCGATGTGTTTCAGTAGCGATGTAATGGAGTGAGAATATCTAAATCTCTTTTATACTTTTGGAGATATTTCTTTATCCAGGTCTTTTTATACGTTGGAAAGGAACGCCGCTGACTGCATAGTTCGTCTATTACTCAGGTACCGTATTTTTACGCCGTATCAGCGCCTGATAAGTGACCAAATGGCGGTGAAATGAGGCGATGGTCATTTGTTGACTCTGCCCTCTCTCGTCGAGTTCGTCCGAATTAAAACCGAATTCCGCGGACATTTACCCATATTTACCTTGAATGGTCACTCCATTACACCTATCAAAAGTCTGGGGACCCCAAGTTTGCATTTCGATAAACGAATTAAGTTGTTTCGGCGTCTGGAGGCCTATGCACACAGGCCTATATCACCAGTAAATCTGGCGAAGGCCGAGCGACCTGAAACCAGCAGCTCCCTTTTTGGGGGGGAAGCTCCTATTAGGCTACTGGATTTGATTCATTAAAGCATAGTATAGTATCCGAAATTACCCTTAGAGCAGGAGAGGCCCACCAATTTCTGTTAAAGCTAAATCTTTTGCAAGCCAGGGTACAGATTACCGTCAGTTACTTAACCTGATTAGCCTACGTTCTGCTCCCTTCTGAGGCCGAGTGGACTACCTGGGCCGATCTTTCCCGCTCGTTGACCCACCTTCCAGAAAAAAGTACTTTGGGGTAAAACGTTGCTGTGCGGATAATGATCTTCCTAACGGTCACTTTTATCACTTTAATATTTGGCACAGGATATAGGTACGGCAGCCGTATCCCGATCGTGGTAGATATTGGTACGGCAGTGAATTGCGCATGCGTCAATTTCAGAACTTCCTGCCGTACAAATAATATAGTGCGGTGAGGGTACGGCAGATTCTGTCATTGGCGCCGTATTTGCGGTCTTGACTTGCTGTAGATACGGCAGTTAGCTGTATCCGTTTACCAGTTTGCTAATCATACTGTATTATGTAAACCAGAGCTCGGCTTTTAGGTGGGACAGTCACACTTTTTGAACATCTGTCCCCCTTTTTTCAGTTAGCAAAATGTTCCTCCCCCTGTTTTTTGTTTGTTTAGCTTTTGTGAATTGTGTCCCGCTTTTTTGTACTACAAAAACAACACTATCCAGATTTTAATGGACCTGGTAAATTCTATCGTCTTCTCCGACAGCTGCAATATACCCAATGAAGTGAATTAAAAGAATATTGTAAAGTATATAACGGCCCTTGCAGCTGCCGACGTCGGGCAGAATAAAGAGCCGAAAAAGTCACCAAAGGTACGATGGTAGATGTATATATATATAATCCTCTTTGAATCTCCTCTTCGGAATTCTTTTCAGGGCCGATTCGATCGTTCGTGACCTACGTATATACCATGAATTACCCAATTTTTGAAAGTTTGAGTCTTCATAGATGTCTATGGCTTTCTTCAGCTCGTTAAAGCCTGAAAACATCTGTTTTTTCGGCGAAAACTAATGTATTATTCCGCGGTTCATGCTGTTCCGTCACCATTTTTCTTGCTGTCACTGATATGCCCAAAGACTGTGTATATACTTCAGTATATAGTCTTTGGATATGCGTGAGGCGGTAAACAACGGTTAGCGCATGCGCAATTCACTGCCGTACCAATATTCTACGAGATCGGGGTACGGCTGCCGTACCAATATCCAGTTCGTTATATTTAGGGTAAACAATCGCATTGAGTCCATCTTACTCGTGAAGAAGACCCCCTTTTCACTTGATATTTAGTGTGTGAAACAAAAATACAATTCAATATTTAAGCATACCATTCAAAAGATTGAAGTTTTGTTAACAAAGTGAGATAGCCTATGGGGGAAACACCGCAGTGGATCCATCGTCATCGCGTGGATCAGCCTTTTTCACTCTATATTTACCTAACATCTTTAAGCATACTATTCAAAAGATTGAAGTTTCGTCAACATAATGTGATATAGTATCTATGAGAGCGCCATACTAGGTAATTAAAGTAGGCATGTGAGGTCTTGGTGAAATAGGGTAAAAAACCGTGGGGTCCAGAGTGGACCGTGTACGATCAGCTTGGACAATCCCCAAAAAAGTACATTAGGGTAGAACACCACGGCAGGCCAACCCTCATCACGGTGGACGGGTCTTATTCACTTGATATTTAATTGGTGAAACAAGAATACAATTGCAACTCTAAGCATACCATTTAAAAGACTGAAGTTTCGTCAACATAATGTGATATGTTAAAGCATACGAACTAAAATAAGCACGTGAGCTCTTCGTAAAATATGTTTTCAAGGCAGTTTTGAAATCCAATATGGCGGCTACGTTTTGCATGGAAGGTTCTCATCAGTGACGGCCACCATCTTTCCCCAGCCTTCCCAGCACTCATTTGAACAATGTTAGCGTATATATGTAACGTTTATTGATCTTACTCAAGATTGCAGTTGTAATCAGCACAATAAAACAACATTTTGTTGCCTATATTAGTGAAAGTATGAAACTTGTTATTCCCGGGGTTATGGTTGGAACTGAATTCATTCTTACCTTGTAATCGGTGGTTTTTATCCTTACTGCCATCACAACTGAAACTCCACAGTGCTTATTTGATTGTAATTATACCCATTTTGGTCTTAATTCATCCACAGTGCACTTGAACCACGCTGTGGTTCCTGGTTCCTAAGCACTCACTCGGCAAACACAGTTACGAGCAGCAGACGACAACACTGATTATGAGATGCAAAGCTTTATTCCCTTAATTGTTTACTTTACTCAATATTTAGTTTAACTTTACTTCAAAATGTTTATTTAATTCATGTCTATTAATCCCTTTTTTACAACCAAATTAACCCCCAACCCCAAAAATTACAAATGTTTCGGATGTATACTTACGAGCAGACGACATGAGGAAAAATGACTCATCGTTGCCAATCTAGTGGAGCGTCACACATACGCCGATGCATTTACAAACTGTTTCGATGAATTCTAGTTGTCATAGTAATGCAGTAATGATGAAAAAAAAATTGCTGTAATATGTACGTATATATAATACAAATAGATACGCTAATTTCACTTATTTCCCCCGTTTTATTGCATGACACTTACCTGGCAGGTATATATATAGCTGTATTTTCTGAAGTCCGACAGAATTTAAAAAACTTCCGACACACGCAGTGGTCGGCCAGGTGGTTAGTACCCATTTTCCGCCGCTGGGAGGCGGTATCAGGAACCATTCCCATTTTCTATTCATAAATTTTCTGTCGCCGGTACTGAAAACACCTGTTTTCGTACCTCCGGCTTAGGATTTTGGAAACTTCATTTAGCCGCTAAGTATCCTAATTGTCTTTTAATTTATTTACTTGGATTTGTGGCTAGGCATACGCTATCTTAAATTGATTTGAATTTGATTCATTTTTGCAATAAGATATCTGAATCTAGTTAGGCTAGTTTCAGAGGGTGTTGTCTGCAAAGATAGGGTGTGGCTACCGAAAGCTTCGGTAGTTCCGCACTTGGGGGGCGCAATTAATCAGTAACATTGTTCTATTTCCGTAAGGAAAAAGTATGATTCGTATGTAACGCAATTAATCAGTAAACGTGTCTAATTCCGTAAGGAAAAAGTTTGTTTAGTATGTACGCAATAATCAATTACGAAAGTCAGGGTAGTGATACTGCTAACCTTCCGGTAGACTTTATTTTGCCTAACGCTGTAGTATGGCCTACGGGTTATGACTATGTCTGCGAGAGGTGATGCGCTCTCCTTCATTGTTGTGAAGAGTTCTACTTCTGTTTTTGTTACGCCTAACCCTGTAATGTTGCCTTCGGGCCCTAACAGTGTCTGTAGAGGTTATTGCCCTTTCTCTTATACTATTTCGATTCGTAACTTAGAATCGAAAGTGCTTGCTTTAGAGAGCAATAGTGAAGTGGCTAAGTGTAGTGACAGTGCCCCTTGTGTAGTGGAGGGTGCGTCAGATCGGCCTTATAACGCCTCTAGGTCTAGACCTCTGTCGAACTCCAGAAACCAAGGGAGAGGGCAGTCGAAAGCCGAAGGAGGGTTACAGGGAACCCCACCGATCTGGCGTGCCTTCGGCAGTTTCTGATGAAAATCCCCAGACTGCCAAAGTGCGTGCACATGCACGAATCCTGAAGGATTGCTTCTCGTCCTCCGAGGCGTCCTCCCCGCACAAGGGTTGGAGCTCTCGGAAGGACTCGCGCCCTCTAAGAAGCTTTATAGAAGAGGACGCTTCACGTCCCTTCTCCCTCGTTATGTGTTTCAGTGAGAAGTAAGAAGGCGAAAGTTGCCTGATCACGTGTACTTCTTTCCACCAAGAAATAGAAAAAGAGGCAGTTTCTCTCGCTTGTTTTGACGCCTGTCAGGAGCGTGACGCTTTTCTGCACGCTTATTTGACGATCGGCTTGAACAGGACGCTCGGATGGACGCACTCACCAGTGGACGCCGAGCGTCCTCGCCAGTGGCCGCCGAGCGCGCACCAGGACGGCCGAGCGTCCTCGCCAGTGGACGCCAAGCGTCCTCGCCAGTGGACGCCGAGCGCGCACCAGGACGCCGAGCGTCCTCGCCAGTGGACGCCGAGCGTCCTCGCCAGTGGACGCTGAGCGCGCACCAGAATGTTTCTGTTGAACTCTTCAAGCTCTTGTTTAAGATTTGAGCCTCAAGAAAGTGAACAGAACTTCGTCTTCGAAACCCAGCAAGACCTCGGGTTTCTGAATTCAGAGGTCTCTGTCAATATTATATTGCTTTTCGCAAAGGTGGATGGAGTTAAGGAAGCTCAAGGAAGATCTCGTTTTTCTCTACCTCAGTCAAGACTTTGAGATAAGACAGTTACGGGTATGTAAAGGCTCGACGTCCTGAACGTCAGGATTTTCGGCAACGTTCAGTAGGATTCTTGCAAAGGCACTCATCAAAAGGACGCTCTTCAGGAAAGCGCAAGACAGGACTTCCTTTGCCATACTGCCATAAATTAAAGCTTTTTAGACCATCTGAAAGGGTTTTTCAGATGATAGATTTTGTTAGTTTGGCTAGTCGAGACTTCCATGCCGATTGAGCATCGTCGTTCTACCTACCGTAAGCCCAGTCTCTTAACAGGATTCTTGTCCCTTCCTTGTTTGAGACGGGAATCGAAAAATAAAAGGCTCGACTTCCTGGATTACGTTTTGTCAATTCAGTGACGACTTTCCCCCATTGACAATATACTATCGTTTTGTCAAGTAAGTGGGTCTCCCCTCATTGACAAAATATCTCTCTGTACCGTTAATGGGTTAGTTCTCATTGACAAACATATTAACTTGATATTGCGTAAGCGAATAAGGACAAGGTTCGGAAGAGCTCTCCTTCCTCATTCGCAGACTCGTACAAGAAATAGACTGGTAGGACTACGTCAATGAACGCTTATGTCCAGTATCTTAAGAAGCTTGAGCTGTCTGCTTCGATTCTCTAAGTTTTTGTTCATGAAACTTGCCTGTCAGATATGTATGTAGCTGTATTTCCGAATTCAGCTATATATATGTCTGCCAGGTAAGTATGAACAAACTTTATTGTGATATAAAAATTTTTTTTTGCCTTGCGTTATTTTACTACTGGTTGGTTCAAGTCATACACGCTTGCTGTAGTTACCTCTTCGGATGGCAACCGAGAGGTCTATTGTCTACTATTTTAAGGACATTTAATCGTCACTCCCTGCAGCCTTCCAGGAGTTTCCGATTTATCTTTTACCGTTGTATGGTAGTGTTCTGACGACACAAACGCATCATATATATTTAGCGTTTTCTGTTTCGCTTAAATATACCAGCTTGAGAGTCTCTTTTTGTTCAAAAAATAACGGACCTATTTCTTTCGTAGTAATAGGGTAGCTGGCAACCCAGACATAAAGTTAAGAGACGACGTTCGTAAGCTGCTGGCTGCTGCTGTGTCTGACTGTCCAAGTTCCAACCGAGCCAGTAACAGATCGTGCGCTGTCATGCACGGTAGGTTACGTCTCTCTCTCCTGCGGGATTGACTGACTAACCGTATCTCTGTGCTGGCGGTTACGTCTCTCCTGCGGGATTGACTGACTAACTGTATCTCTGTCCTACAATCACGGACTTTAGCCTAAGATTGAGGGGATTTTCTTACGTGAATGAATAAACGTTGCATTAGTTTTGCCTTACTATGTTCAACAGAGTTATCTCTTAATCCTTTCGGTGCTCGTTACCGCACGGTATAGAACTACGAGTCTACCGCAACATTGCACTTTTATATGCTCTCCTGCTTAGGCAAAGCGCAGCCTTATAGGGAAGTAAGCATACTCGGGGAGGGAATGGATGAGCTTGCTGGGGACCATTTCCTTCCTGAAGAAGTTTGTTTCCCCGAATAGACTGCAATTCAGACCACAGTTTTTTACTACGGGAAACTGAAATATTATTCAAGATCTAGGAATTATTCTGAACATCTCTCAGTGCTTCATGATAGAAGGAGGTGCCGGACATCTGGATAGTGTTTCAGATGTCCTGGATCTTAATCTGAAAGAAGTAAATGCAATTCGGTCGTCCCTCCAGTCCCTCGAAACGAGTTTTTGGAACCAGTGGTCCACATCAACTCTGATATTCCACAGCTCTCTCTCATATCTTAAGAAGTATCTTCTCTCGTCCGTGCTCGAGTTTACGAGAAAGAGCCTATTATAACAACAGGCGTAGAATGTAACGATCATCTAGAGGTTCGTTACAGGATTGCAAAAGTCCGTACGAATCGTCTCGATAGATTACTAACATGCTAGGTATTTTAATTAAGTGGTGTTCTTTTTATGGTTGTCTGAGAGGGTTATTTCCTCTTCAGTACTGTGAAGTGTAATGTGTTACGTTAGCTTTGTGTGTGGGTTCAGGTGGTCTAACTTATCCTAGCATGAATGCCCCTGGTAAGAGAGGGCTAGGGTTTCCTGTCAACAAATTGGTCACGTCCAGTTGTCAGACCCTTGTTGTTAGCTTTCTCAACAAACAGGTCACATCCTAGTTGAGAGCTACTAAGGTTTAGCAGGCTAAGAGGCAGGACCTACGAAGTCAGCTACCTTAGCAGGTAAGGAACTTAATAAATAATTTAAAAAATTAGTTAATTTTTGAATTATGACGATATTGCTGTCTGTGACCCACCTCCAAATGTGTCAATCAGCTATATATATACCTGCCAGGTAAGTGTCATGCATAAAAATGATATTGTTATGATACAATAAAGTTTTATGCATACTTACCTGGCAGGTATATATAATTAAATTCCCACCCTCCATCCCCTCAGGAGACAGGGTTCAGAGAAATCTGAGGAAAACGGGAATACTAGTTCCAAGTACCAGCGCCACGGGAAAACGTGGGGGAGATCACCTGAAACTACCAGTGGTCTAGCGGTTGCCGAGAGTTTTGAAAATTCTGCCAGTGCGAACAGACAACAGAGAATGTTGTTTGACAGATTTGCATCTGTCAAACAACAAAGACCTTCACGATCATTGAGGTCTGTGGAATCTCGATTCTAGCTCACCATCTACTTTTTGTCTCGCCTGTTTTCTCGGAGTCAGACACTCGTGCGAGATCAGGCGACATATAGTAGCCCTGAGTTTCTTATTGACGAAGTCGATTGCGGACGACGTTGGGTTGCGTTGATACACCCCCAAGGTTTGCTTAGATTGAATCGCCCAGGCAGTCCAGACACTCATCCTTCAGCTAAGAATAGTGCCTTTTGGTCTTCAGGGTACAGCCTTGCTGTCCTTGATTCGTCTGACTGGTCAACTGGTCGTTCACCGGTGACTTTAGTACAGACGTAGTCTGAAGTTCTTGATGTCAAAGCATTCGAACCTCTCCTGCCTGTTAACTTCTTGTATGTGATCAGGAAGGCCTTCTTCTAACCACCCTAGATACGACAAAGAGGGTTAGTGAGATTTTAAGCCATCGTCACAAATTTTGGCTTTAGAGAACACAAGGAGTGTGCTCTCTAAGCCTTTCGTTATGGCCTAAGAATGGAAAACCCTTTTTGTCCTTGGGCCAGGATCTTGGAAGCAAGGATGGCACAAGTTAGTGGGGAGGAGCCAGAGAGAGTCCTGTGCCCTGTCAGGTCTCTCAAGTTTTATCATATTAAAATCAAGAAAGTCGAAGTCAGTCGGGCAATCTGCAATGTTCCGAAAAGACCAGACTTGCCCATATCGAAGTACACCATGGTTTTAGGGTTAAGGAGTTCTTTCAAAAAACTAAATAATGCTCCTTCATTGTGTTTTGCACAAAGATTTGAAATCTTTTATCTGAATGCTCACGAGGTGAGGGCGCGGCCTCGGAAGCATTTCAACAGAGCATGGCACTCAGCAACATCCTGAGTACCATATTTTAGCAAAGCAACTCTGGGTTCACTTCACACTCCCTGCGAGATGTGAAGATGGCATATGAGATCTGCTGCTCGCTAGGGCCATACGTGTTTGCAGACACAATCTTGGGGGCAAGAAGTACTACTCATCCTATCCTGTAGAAAATGGTTAGGAAGAGCTCTTAATTTAGTTGTGGAGTCGCTGACAACGGCGACTTCTTAACTCTGAAGCCTTAGTTAACACATTAACTTGGCTAGGTTGGTCAGGTGGTGATATATATATTAATTATATATATATTTATTTACTTCTTAGCCCTCATGGTATGGTCAATATGGTCTAGTCACATTTGTGGTCACGCCCCCGTTGACAGATCACTGGAGTGCACCAACTTATAGGTCTCTACCTCGCTGCAACTCTAGTAAAGCAGAAGCAGACTTGGGTGACAGTAATCACGAAGTCGGCTTATGCTAACAGGTGGAACCAAGATGTAAATTCATCTGCATGCATTTGTGTCCCAAAATCCTTCTATTCTGTCCCTTCCCACCTCCAACGGTGGGGTTCAACTATATATATATATCTGACAGGTAAGTTCATGAGCAAAATGATATTGTTATGATACAATAAAGTTTGTTCATACTTAACTGGCAGATATATATATATTATTCAAGTACCCACCCACCTCCCCTCAGGGGACAGTGGAAATAAAAATATGAATAGAAAATGGGGAATGGTTCCTGATACCCGCCTCCCAGCGGCGGGAATGGGTACTAACCACCTGGCCGACCACTGCGTGTGTCGGAAGTTTTTTAAATTCTGTCGGACTTCAGAAAATACAGCTATATATATACCTGCCAGGTAAGTATGCATAAAACTTTATTGTATCATAACAATACATGTTTTGTGTAAGTCTTATAACCTAGTTTGGAGGGTAAACAACATACCAATTGACAACATGATAAACAATTGAAGAGCGCAAACGCCGCAAAGAATGCCGTAGTCCCCTTGAATAAGTGCTGGTAAGAGGTTGGTTTACGATTGTTGTGATGAAAGTGCCCCAGCGTCTATGGGTACAAGTGGTGTGCAGATTTAGCACAGGAAATGGGAAGTTTGTTGACACAAGTGACTCCGTAAACATCAAGATGGCGTCAATCTTCGAAACATTTTTAGTTGTAAGTAAAAATTTCTAAAGCGTTTTGGTGAGATTTCCACTGCCGTAGCCACCCTTTTCACTACCCTCTGTTTAAATCTTAAAATTTGGCCTTAATTTCTAACTTTGGAGAAAATACTTACTTCGAAAGGAGAGTAGAGGTCTTTAGCTCCGTTTCTCACCAACAACAAGTCGCGACTGATGCTCATCTCCGGTGTCAGGACGCGTTATAATGTACTTTTTCGTAGGGTGGCAAGCGTTGATTGTAGGTGGCCTGTTTGGCCTGCTGTGATGTTTTACCCTATAACGCGTCCTGACATCGGAGATGGGCATCAGTCGCGACTTGTTGTTGGTGAGAAACGGAGCTAAACTCTCCTTTCAAAGTAAGTATTTTCTCCAAAGTTAGAAATTAAGGCCAAATTTTAAGATTTAAACAGAGGGTAGTGAAAACGGTGTCAAACGTAGTGCAAATCTCACCAAAACGCGTTCAACATTTTTACTTATAACTCGAAGTATTCAGAAGATTGACGCCATCTCGATGTTTACGGAGTCGCTTATGTCAATAAACTAACCATTTCCTGTGATAAATCCGCACACCACTTGTACCCACAGATGCTGGGGCACTTTCATCACAACAATCGGAAAACTTTTCCTCACCGAGTAAACAACTGTTTGTATTAGACGACGACGAAGAGTGCACTTCGATAATTTTTTAGATTAATAGTAAAACATCAATATTTTACATATTTATGATGATTAATTTGAAAATAGTATTCGTTATTGAAAAAGTAACTCGATTCTGACTCAAATTTAAGTAATTATTTTTTGGAATTAGAACGTTGTTTTAAGTCCTGTATTATGACGTCACAACATCTTGACTTTCGTACCTATTGTAAATAATTGCTTTACTCAACTTTCTTGCAGAACAGTTTACCAGTTATTCATGCAGATTATCAGCTTTTCATGTAATTGGTATAATCGTAATGCGCATATATATCTTTATTATTTACTTTTTGGATATATGAAGATGTTTTACTGCCGGATTATCGCCGTAGTGTGACGCAATCGTTTTCGGTCCCTGCGCCTCTGTTTTCGCACCATAAGAAATTATGGGGCCGAATTTGCAATGACCAGAAAGTCGTTAAAAGAGGAAAGTTAGCATTGATGGGCATATGTTTGATTGAGAAAAATACAAATTTATTCAATAGCTAGCTTGTAAAAAATACTTGATTACAAAAAACTTGATTGACAACTAAGCAGCATACCTACTATGGGTTTCAGAGACAGTGCAAGCACGTTTTTGGGCAATACCAAATTCTGTAATGAACACTCGTATCAGAACGAGATTTTGCTATAGTGCATTACACCCAGTGCCGTAATTTATAAGGGTATCGTGAATCACTAATCGGAAAGAATAACGACACTTGTCGTTGTACCAAGAGACAAAAACTTCATTATGCAGAAATGGATACGAACACGCGTATAAAGCTCCACCTAGCCTCTCCCCCCCCCTCTCCACCGCCACCCCTTTCCTTCGTTCCTTCGCCTTCCTTTCTCTCTCTCTCCCTGTCTCTCTGTTGCCATTCGGTATTGTGTTGACCCTCCAAACTGGGTATAAGACTACACACAAAATGTTGAAATTGGTGAAATTAGGCTATGTATTGGAAGTATACAGTAGTACCTCGAGACACAAAAGGCTCTACTTACGAAAAACTCGAGATACGAAAGCCAATGCGAAAAATTTTACTGCTCTACATACGAAAAGTTTTCAAGATACGAAGGTTGTTGCTGTAAATTCCCGAGATTCGCCCGGACCACCGAGAGAACAATTTTAAAAACTCCCGCGCCGCCAACTGAGTAAACTCGCCACCATCCTCCCGCTCTCCCATTGGTTCCTGATGCTAGTCACCCCATAAGGTCCTGCTCTCCTATTGGTCAGCCTCTACCCCTTCTGCTTTAAGTATTCTATTGGTAAAAGGTTGCTGTAAATTGAAAAACTTATTCATGCAATACATTTAATAAAAAAAAAAACATTAGGTAGAGATAGAATAAAGAATAGAAATGAATGGTTATTATACTGTTTGGTAGTTTCAGTAGTTGAAGAGAGATAATGAAAATTTATGGCTTACTGTGTAAAAGTGATTGCTTGGCGATCGTTCGATACTCGTAAGTGCTGGATGTAAACAGACGTTTGGAAGCTTTTTTTTGTTTGTTTATTATAGTTAATGGTTACTTAATAATTATTTGAAATGAGTACATGCAATACATTTAATAAAAAAAAATTGTGAATTAGATATCATAAAATATAAAATAAATCAGACTGTCAACAAATACGTAATTTTTAGAATTCTTCTTTTTTATTATTACGTTACGTATACGTATGTTTCATTATAGCTGTCAGTAACTCAGTATCTCCATTAGGTAAAGATAGAATAAAGAATAGAAATGAATGGTTATTATACTGTTTGGTGGTTTCATTAGTTGAAGAGAGATACTAATGACAATTTATGGCTTACTGTGTGCTAGGAAAAATGATTGCTTGGCGCTCGTTCGATTCTCGTAAGACGGGTAAGAGCTGAATGTAAACAATCGATTGGAAGGTTTGTTTTTTGTTTTTTTGTGTATTATAGTTAATGATTAATTATTAATTATTTGAAATGAGTACATACTGATTATTTATACATTTTATTGGCATATTCTAAGCTTTTAGCTCTTAGGTTTAGATGTCAGAATCATAGACTAGGCTACAGTAGCAACCGCTAACATAGGCTAGGCTTATTGCTAAGGGACATGTGGTAAAGTCCTAATATATGCAGTAAAAATGGGGTTGAACATTGCATGCAGTTGAATATTACTCAAGTATGTACAGTATTTTGCCTTTTTGGAGTCATATTTCTTCCGTAGTAACCCTAGAACGTGTGTTTTAGGCCTGGAAATGTAATTTACTGGGGTGTTTTTGGAACGGATTAGCCATTTTACATGTAAAATGTGTTCCAAGATACGAAAAAATCATGATACGAAGGCCGTCTCGGAACGGATTAATTTCGTATCTCGAGGTACCACTGTATATACATAAATATTAAAGCAATTTTATCATTATTGCATTACTATGACAACTAGAATTCATGGAAACAGTTTATAATAATGAAACGGCATTTGTATGAAGCCTCCACTAATGTGGCAACGATGATTTTGCCATTCTTAGCATGCAAACATTAAAGGTTACATTTATTTCTGGCATACGGTTATTGAAGAAATTCAAAATACTAATATAGACTGAAAAAAATGAAAAGTGCTAGCAAAAACAAAAAAGCAAAAAAAATGTATATAATTCACTTATCCGTAGTCGTTCCTCTATGGTTTTCGGCAGCCAGATGTACGAAAACGTTAGAAACATTGGTTTTGTACATGAACTTTCCTGTCAGACATATACTTAGCTTACGTCTCTGACGTCACGACAGAATTCAAAACTCCCGGCAAACGCGACAGGTAGGTCAGGTGATCTACCTTACCCGCCGCTGGGAAGCGGGTGTAAGAACCAACGTACCTTTCTTGCCAGATTTTTTCTGTCGTCGGTGTCGACCACACCTGTTGTCGGTACCTCTTGACAGTTAGATTCTTTTCTCGTTTTCGCCCTGGATTGTTTCTACGGACTTTTGGTGAAGTACCCGATCTTTTGGCTTGGCATTCGCGATTTGTGGACCGTTATTTGACTTTTCTTTGGATTTTTCTTTGGATTTTTCTTTGGATTCATGATGTCTGATGTTGATACTAAGAAAACTGCTATATTTAGAGTTTGTTGTATGACTGAGTGTAAGGTGAGGCTACCGAAAGCTGCGGTAGACCCTCACACAGTATGTTTGAAGTGTAGAGGGAATGAATGCACCTTTAATAATCCTTGTAATGAATGTGAAAAGCTGAATGAGGATGAATGGAAGTCTTTGTCTTCCTACTTGAGGAAGCTTGAAAAGGATAAAGTTAGGAAAGCTTCTTCTAGGAGCAGTAGTAGATCTCGTATTAGCGAGTTGGATATAGATAATCCTATTTTAGAAGTAGCTCCTTTGTCAGTTTCAGCTCCTGCTCCCTGCACCGAAGCCGAAGATGCGCCTTCGGAAGTGGCCTCCATGAAAGCCACCATTCGCAGTATGGAGATGAAAATTAAACATTTAGAAGGTAAGAGTGATTCCAATAGTGATTTGTGCAGTGATCCCAGTGCAGTGGAGGGTGCGTCTGATCGGCTCCCTAATGCTTCCAGGCCTAGACCTCTTCCAGACTCCCAGTCCCAGTGGAGGAGGAAAGTCGAAAGCCGCAGGAAGGTTAGGGAGCATCCCCACCGGTGAGGCGTCCCCTCGGTAGCTCCTGTTGATCGTTCCCAGGCTACCTTGGATCGCTCCAAGAGAGAAATCTTGCGCCAATGCTTCTCGTCTTCGCCTTCGCCTTCTCCTAAACGAGGATGGAGCTCTTCGGAAGCCTCGCGGCCTTCGAAGAGAGCCTGGAACGTTCCCTGCGCCCTTCCATCCAGCCCCGAAGTTTTTTCGGAAGAGCCTGAGGTGGAAACGAAGAAACGTAAGGGATCTCTGAAGTATCGTTCCCCGAGCAGAGATCGAGCCTCGTCACCTGTTCAAGAGTTTGTGAATTCTCCTGCAAGGGTGTTGGCTAACCTTCAGGCGCAGATTTCGGCTCTGGCTGGCTCTCTTTGCGTGTCGTCTCTTCGTAGGAAGGACGTCTCGCTTCCTGTAAAGAAGTCCAGGCTCCCCTCTCCTGACTCTCGCTATTCAACGGAAGCGGCCCGCTCGCCTGTGCGTTCGGAGTCTCGCAGGAGACTTTCTGCTTCGGACAAGATCCCATCTGCGTCCAAGCGCCATTCGCCTGACAGACAGGATGTCTTTGTTTCTCCTTCGGACAAGGAGCAGGCTTCTCGTAGGAGATCTTCGCCCTACAGACACTCTTCTCGAGACAAGATCGCTCCCCTTGATAGGCACCAAGAGCCTAGTAGGCGCTACTCGCCTCGTAGCCGCTCCTCGTCTCGCCTCCACTCCCCTGTTGACAAGCGCCCTAAATCGGACAGGCGCTCTTCGCTGGACAGGCGTCAAGAGCCTGTTAGGCGCGTTTCTCCTGCCAGGCGCTCTTCACCTGACTTTCACTCTTCTCGAGTCAGGCGCCAAGATCATGGCAGACGCTTCTCCCCTGGTTGGCGCTCTCCCAGTAGGCGCTCGTTGCCAGAGAGCCCCTCTCCTCGTTTCAGGCGCCAAGAGCCTGGTAGCCGCTCTCCTTTGGATAGGCGCCAAGAGCCTGATAGAAGTTTTTCTTCAAACAGGCGCTCTGCTCCTGACAGCCGCCTTACTCCTGTTAGGCTCCAAGAATCTGGAAAACGCCCTCCTCAAGACAAGAAGGATTTTGCGAGTAGGCAAGTTCCAGAAGTTTTGTCTCCAAGAGTCAAACCTCACTCTTCAAGAGACTTTTCTAAAGGTAGCCGCGCCTCTAAGGATCATGAGGGCTCTTCTGATGACGAAAAACAGGATCCCTCGGAAGAAGAAGGACCAAAAGACTCCTCTGTTTCCTCGTATAAGAGGTTAACAGATTTGCTCCTTCAAGAGTTTGGAGATATCCTTTCTCCTGTGGCTCCTCCTCCTCCTCTTTCTTTGTTCTCACTTCGAAGACTTCGAAGGTTCATCTTGTGTAAGGATGAAACCGACTATTTCAATTGAAGAAGGCACTTAGAGGTTTTGGGGAATGGCTCCTTGCTAAGGAAGAGAAAGGGAAGACTGTTTTCTCTTTCCCTCCTTCTAAACTGACTGGCAGATTAGGATTCTGGTACGAATCAGGGGAACCTTTAGGCCTCGCTCTCCCTTCTTCTGCTGACTCGGACTTCTCTTCACTGGTGGATTCCGCTCGTCAATCTGCCCTCCTGTCTGCCAAGACTACGTGGGGGATGAACGAACTTGACCACCTACTGAAGGGAATGTTCCGAGTCCTGGAAGTTTTCAACCTCCTTGACTGGTCTTTAGGAGTTCTGGCTAAGAAGACCCAGACCCAGGATTCCCTGTCTCCTGAAGATCTTAATTGCGTCCTCACTTGCATGGAGAAAGCAGTGAGAGACGGCTCGAGTGAAGTCTCTTCACTGTTTGGAGCCGGAGTGATAAAGAAGCGGTCGGTTTACTGTTCGTTTCTCACGAAGGCAGTTTCGCATGCACAAAGGGCCTCACTTCTTTACGCTCGGCTCTCTCCTCTGCTTTTCCCCAAGAAAATCATTCAGGATGTCTCGAGTGCCCTTTCAGCCAAGGCTACTCAGGGAACATGTTAGCCCCAGTCGGCCAGGCAAAACCTTCGCTCTGTCTTCCAACCCAAGACCAAGAAAGAGACTCCTCTGAGGCAGGAGCCCTTTCGAGGAGGACCCACTGCCAGAATTTCTTCAACCAGAGGATCTAGACCTTTTAAGAGAGGTAAAACCTTCTCTAAGTCAATCAGAGGCAAGAAATAGCGACTCAACGGACTCCAGACATCAGTGGGTGCCAGACTACTGAAATTTGCCGACGTCTGGGCCCACAAAGGGGCAGACAATTGGTCCCTATCGATTGTCAGCAAAGGATATCTCATTCCCTTCTCGTCAAGGCCACCATTGACGACGACTCCGAGGGAGTTGGTGGCCAGGTACAAGGACCCCATCATGAAACAAGCCCTTTCTCTAGAAGTAGATCTGATGCTAGAGAAGGAGGCTATAGAACTAGTGGAAGCGGGTTTTTACAACAGGCTATAGAACTAGTGGAAGATCCCGCTCTGCGGGTTTTTACAACAGGCTATTCCTAGTTCCGAAGAACTCAGGAGGATGGAGACCGGTTTTGGATGTAAGCGCCCTGAACGTCTTTGTGGAAAAGAGGAGGTTCGCCATGGAGACGACTTCCTCAGTGTTAGCGGCTCTTCGTCCAGGGGACTGGATGGTGTCACTAGACCTTCAGGACGCTTACTTTCATGTGCCGATCCATCCTTCTTCACGGAGTATCTGCGATTCATGATGGGAGGAAACATCTTCCAATTCAAGGCCTTGTGCTTCGGCCTGTCGACTGCACCCCAAGTTTTCACGGGGTTAATGAAAAACGTGGCGCAGTGGCTACATTTGGAGGGAGTGAGGGTGTCGCTATATCTCGACGACTGGCTAATCAGAGCAGAGTCTCAAGAAAGATGTCTGGAGGACCTTCAAAAGACCCTTACATTGGCAAGTTCTCTGGGACTTCTGGTGAACTTCCAGAAGTCTCAATTAATCCCCAGTCAAGAGGGCGGCGGGATCTTTCTGGGGATTCGGATAGTTTCTCTGGCTTTTCGGGCTTTTCCGTCGCCTTCCAAGAGGAGGATAGCTCGTTGCTACGAGAAACTAACGACCTTCCTAGAGAAAGATGCATGCACAGCGAGGGAGTGGATGAGTCTGCTGGGGACACTCTCCTCGTTGCAGCAATTCGTTTCTCTAGGAAGGTTGCATCTCAGGCCTCTACAGTTCTTCTTATACCAGAACTGGAGGCGTCTCTCCCTAGATCTGGAGTTCTCCTTCAAGATCTCAAGGGGAATCAAGAGGGACCGGTGGTGGAACAACCCACTCCGTTTTGTGGAAGGAATGTCTCTTTACATGCCGAACCCCAACCATGTGTTGTTTTCCGACGCGTTGGAAGCAGGTTGGGGAGCGACGCTCGGGACAAGAGAAGTGTCAGGCACCTGGAAGGGGGATCAGGTGTCCTGGCACATCAACAAGAAAGAGTTGATGGCAGTCTGGATGGCATTGAAAGCCTTCGAGCCCCACGTCCGAAATGCAGTAGTTCAGGTCAATTCGGACAACACCACAGCCTTGGCGTACATCAAAAAACAGGGGGGGACACACTCCTTCTCCCTGTACGAAACAGCAAGGGATCTTCTGCTGTGGTCTCAAGCAAGGAAGATCAGTCTTCTCACCAGATTCGTACAGGGAGAAAGGAACGTCAGGGCCGATCTCCTGAGCAGGAAGAATCAACTCCTGCCTTCCGAGTGGACCCTCCACTCAGAAGTATGCCAAAGACCTGTAGAGAAGATGGGGCAGGCCTCACATCGACCTCTTTGCAACAGCAAGGAACGCAAGGATAGAACTTTACTGCTCCCCGATCTCACACCCAGGGGCAGTATCAGTGGATGCGTTTCTCCTAGATTGGACAGGTCTAGATGTCTACGCCTTTCCCCCCTTCAAAGTACTGGGACAAACCCTCAAGAAATTTGCTATCTCAGAGATGACAAGAATGACGCTAGTAGCTCCGTTCTGGCCCGCCCAAGATTGGTTCACAGAGGTACTGGAATGGTTGGTGGACTTTCCAAGAGCACTTCCACAAAGACAAGATTTGCTCAGACAACCCCACTTCGACAGGTATCACAGAAACCTCCCCGCTCTCAATCTGATTGGCTTTCGACTGTCAAAAGTCTTGTCAGAGCGAAGGGGTTTTCGACAAAAGCTGCTAAGGCTATCGCCTCAGCTAGAAGACCTTCGACCCTTAAAGTCTACCAGTTGAAGTGGGACGTCTTTCGCCGGTGGTGCAGGAACCAGAAGTTTTCCTCTTCCAGTACCTCTGTGACTCAGATCGCAGATTTCCTAGTTTCATACAATCAACTTACCTGTCAGATATATACATAGCTAAGACTCCGTCGTCCCCGACAGAAATTCAAATTTCGCGCCACTCGCTACAGGTAGGTCAGGTGATCTACCGGCCTGCCCTGGGTGGCAGGACTAGGAACCATCCCCGTTTTCTATCATATTTTCTCTGTCGCCTGTGGTATCAACATTGTTGCTATTACCTCCTGACTTAGATTCTTATTTCATCCTTTGATCATCGTTTCTCGGCTTTTTGGTGACGTATCTGGATCGTGTTTTTGGCATTCGCTACTGTGGACTGTTTTTGGAATTGCTTTTTGGATTTTTCTCAGTATGTCTGATTCAAATGTGAGTGTGAGAATGTGTGTGAATGTAGGCTGCAGGGTGAGGATACCGAAAGCTTCGGTTGATCCTCACACTGTATGCCGTAAATGTAGGGGGTTTCAGTGTTCTGCTAATAATACTTGTAATGAATGCGAGGGATTAAATGCAGAAGAGTGGAAGACTTTAACTTCTTATTTGAAGAAGTTAGAGGGATAGGGTTAGACGTCTGAAAGGTGTGAGTTCAAGGCCTATTGAGCCTTTTACTGATAATTCTAATCCTACTGATTTAGATTCTCCCTATGTTTCTCATTCACAAAGTGTACTTTCGGAATCGGCCTCGGAAATCGCCGATCTGAAAGCTACGATTCGAGACATGAAGTCCAAAATGGCGGACTTACAAGGTAAGGCTAGTGAAAGTGAGTTCTCCCAGTGTTGTGGAGGGGGCGTTTGATCGTCCCTGCGACGCTCCCAGGCCTAGACCTCTTCCAAGCTCCCATGCCCAGAGGAGAAGGAAAGTCGAAAGCCTTAAGGAGGTCGTGGGGAATCCCCAACGGTCAGACGTCCCTTCAGCTAGCTCTGTTTCGTGGCAGGCTGCTCAAGGGCGCTCTAGAAAAAGCGTCCTTCGTGAGTGTTTCTCATCCTCTCCCGCTCTCCCTCACCTTAAACGAGGGTGGAAGGAGCAAATTTATCGAGACCTCTGAAGCGTCATATGAAAGAACCCGAAATTGATTCGAGCCCAGAGCGTTTCTCAGATGACGCTCCCTCTTCTATTAAGAAGGCGAAGGTGGCGTCAGCGTCACCCGACGAGTACGCAGAAGTGCCCCTTTCCTACTTCTCCCCCGAGTGATGACGAAAGGCGTCATGCAGTTGACGTGGGAGAAGCTTCAAGGAGAATTATTATGGCAGTTCAAGAGCAACTGACCTCTCTAGTGGGAGTTTTAGCGCCTCGTAGGAAGGACGTTGCGCTTCCAATCAAGAAGTCTCGTCCTCTCTCCCCTGCTAAACGAGAAGCGTCATGCAGACGTGAAGCTTCCAAACATCTTACAGAAGCTTCGGGTTCGAGAGCGAGAGCGGTTGCTTACGAAAGTTTCGTAACGGCCAGAGAGACGTGAGACAACCGTCTTTTAGACATGGAAGCGTCTTTGAAAGCTGTTGGTAGACGTGAAGCTCCGACCAATATTTTGGCGCCAAGTAGGACGCCTTTTGAGAGCGGAGCGTCTTCCAGGCGCGAGGCGTCATCCGGACGTCAGCAGCCAAGTAAGCAGGAGACGTCAGCCAGGACGCTTGGCGGACGAGAAGCGTCATCCAAGCGGGAAGCGTCTTCTTTTTATCGAGAGAAGCCTGAGCTTTTGGCACCTTCCAAGGGAAGTTTTCAACTTCTTAGATTGGTCCCTTGGGGTGATGTCCAAGAAAGCCCATGATTCGGAAGGAATCGAACCGGAAGCCCTTTTGTGCATATTGTCTTGTATAGGACAAAGCGGTACAGGATGGCTCTTTTGAAATCTCCTCTTTGTTTGGAGCAGGTCTTCTAAAGAAGAGGACGGTATATGGTGCCTTTTTAACCAAGGCAGTCTCCCACGCTCAGAGGGCAGCGCTGCTGTATTCGCCTTTGTCTGACTTTTTGTTCCCTTCTCAGTTGGTGAAGGACATTGCTCATTCATTAACTGAGAAGGCGACTCAGGAGCTTCTGACGCAGTCAGCAAGGAAGAAGAAGCCTGCTTCTACATCTGACAAGAAAGGACCGAGTACATCGGTTCAGCCCTTTCGAGGTGGTCCGACCTCCAGACCTCCCGCAAGAAGGAAGGCTCCGGAGAAGAGAGGTAGGTCTGCCTTTCGTCCCTTTAAAAAGGGAAAATGAAGCTTCTCTCCTCCAAACACCAGTAGGTGCCAGGCTCCTGGGATTTGTGGAGGCCTGGACACTTATAAACGCAGACGCGTCATCGTTGGCTATAATAAGGAAGGGATATCGTATCCCTTTCCTGAACACTCCTCCCCTAACGTCAATACCAAGGGAACTAACAGCCAAGTACAAGGATCCTGTGCTGAGGGATACTCTTCGATTGATGTGGAACAAATGTGGGACAAGAGAGCGATAGAACTAGTACTAGATCAAAACTCCCCGGGGTTTTACAATCGCCTTTTTCTGGTTGCGAAAGCCTCTGGGAGGCTGGAGACCAGTACTGGACGTCAGCTCTCTGAAACAAATTTGTTCGGAAGGAGAAGTTCTCCATGGAGACTTCTGCTTCAGTCCTGGCGTCATTACGACAAGGAGATTGGATGGTGTCTCTAGATCTCCAGGACGCCTACTTTCACGTCCCGATCCACCCTTCATCGAAGAAGTACCTCCGTTTCCATGACGGGGGGAAGGATCTTTCAGTTCAGAGCCTTATGTTTCGGCTGTCCACAGCTCCTCAGGTCTTCACAAGCCTGATGAAGAATGTGGCGAGGTTTCTTCACCTCAAAGGAGTAAATATCTCTGTATCTGGACGACTGGCTCATCAGGGCCAGATCAGAGAGACAGTGTTTGGAGGACCTGAAGTTAACTTTAGATCTGATCAAAGCGTTGGGATTGCTCGTGAACCTCGAGAAGTCGCAGCTGACCCCCAGACAGGACTTAGTCTATCTGGGATTCGGATGGATTCTCGGGGTTTTCGAGTATTTCCTTCGCAAGAGAGAATCGCAAAAGGTTTGCGGATAGTCTCTCTCTTCTTAAGGAATGGAACATACGTCGGCGGGGGAGGAATGGTTTGAGCCCTAGGGACCCTTTCCTCGCTCGAACAGTTCTTCCCACTAGGAAGACTTCATTTACGTCCGCTTCAATTCTTTCTCAAGAAGTCTTGGAGTTGGAAAACTGGACAACTTTCGGACGTCTTTTCCCATTCCAGTGGAGATAAGATCGCACCTGGAATGGTGGTTGCCCCCTCTGGAAGAGAACAAAGGGATCTCTCTAAGGACACAGAACCCAGACCTAGTGTTGTAACTCCGACGCGTCGGAGAAAGGTTGGGGAGCAACATTAGGCTCGAAGGAGGTGTCAGGCACCTGGGAACCAGCGCAGGTGACTTGGCACATAAACTGCAAAGAGCTCTTCGCCGTGCATCTGGCTTTGAAGAGTCTAGAACCTCTGGTGTCGAACAAAGTAGTGCAAGTAAACGTGGACAACACCACCGCACTTGCCTACATTCGAAAACAGGGAGGGACTCACTCCTCATTCCTTTTACGAACTGACGAGAGACCTTTTGCTTTGGACGTCTCACAGGAACATCTCCCTTCTGACAAGGTTCGTGCAGGGAGTAAAGAATGTGAGGGCAGACAGACTCAGCAGGAGGAACCAGGTCCTTCATACAGAGTGGACCCTACACGAGGAAGTGTGTCAAGATCTCTGGTCGCTGTGGGGGGACACCTCATGTGGATCTCTTCGCCACATTCATTTCCAAAGGCTGGCAGTCTTTGCTCGGTCGCGGAAGATCCAAGAGCTCTTATGGTAGACGCCTTCCTGCTAGATTGGTCTCGAGTAGACGTATATGCTTTTCCTCCTTTCAAAATCCTGGGATTAGTAATGAAAAAGTTTGTGGCGTCAAAGGAGACGAGGATGACATTGATAGCCCCCTTTTGGCCGGCCCAAGATTGGTTCTCGGAGGTGGTAGAGTGGATCGTAGACTTTCCAAGATCCTACCAAGAAGGACGGATCTTCTCAGACAACCGCACTTCAATAGGTACCATCAAAACCCTCCCCGCTCTCGCTCTGACTGCCTTTCGACTATCGAAAGACTCGTCAGAGCGAGAGGGTTTTCTCGCGAGTGGCAAGCGCGATCGCGAGAGCACGCACCTCCACTACGAAAGTATATCAATCGAAGTGGGAGGTTTTTAGAAGGTGGTGTAGATCTAAGAAGTTGTCCTCCTCCACTACCTCTATAGCGGAAATTGCTGAATTCCTTCTATTCCTGAGAGAGCAATCTCATCTAGCTGTATCCACATAAAGGGATACAGAAGTATGCTCTCGGCTGTCTTCAGGAATAGAGGATTAGAATCTGGCAGATAATAAAGATCTCCACGATCTCATAAGGTCATTTGAGACTTCAAAGTCGAAGGAACCGGTCCCTCCGAACTGGAACCTAGACGTGGTCCTCAAGTTTCTTTCATCTGAAAGATTCGAACCTCCTCATCTGGCTTCGTTTCGAGACATCACCAGAAAATGCCTATTCCTATTATCTTTAGCTACGGCAAAGAGAGTTAGTGAATTACATGCTCTGCAAGATAAAGTATGTTTTCAAGGGAGACTCAGCTATTTGCTCGTTTAAGACACGTTTTTTAGCTAAGAAGTAGAATCCCTCGAATCCCTGGCCTAAGTTCATTTGAAGTCAAAGGCATATCGAGTCTCGTAGGAAGAGAAGCAGAAGATCTCTATGCCTATAAAGAGCTCTAAAGTTTTACATTCAAGAAAGCATCATCGATGGGAGCTCTAGACAAGGTCTTTGGTGCGCGGTAAAAGACCACACAAGACTGATGTCCCAAGAATGGCGCTGGCATTGCTTTTTGAGAAACGTCATTACAGACGCGCATAAGGTCTGTTTCTGACGAAAAAACAGTTACGACTGTTGAGAGTTAAAGCTCATGAGTGAGAGCAGTAGTGACGTCTCTCTCGTTTCATAAGAATATGTCGCTTAAAAAACCATCATAGATACGACATTTTGGAGATGCAACTCAGTATTTGCATCTCATTACTTGAAAGACGTTCGTGTGACATATGAGAAGTGTTTTTTCTCTAGTCCTTTCGTATCGGCGGATACGATTCTGGGTACGGGAGCCGACACCAATCCTTAAAAGTATATACTTTTTCTTCTTTTTGGATATGGTCTGGAGTCTCTTCGCAACAATGGAGGACTTGGTTTAGCACGGGCGGCGTCTATGTTGTTCAGTAAGAGAATCTTGTCATATCTAATTAGATGAGTATAATTTTTTTTTTTAGAAATTATGTATGTGTGCGTAGTGGTTTTTTGAGTTACGGTTGTTGTGACGAGTTCGGGGATAACTCGGGAACAATCCTTAGTTCTAACATATGGTTAGGATCAGGTGGTCGGGATTGGTTGTGTGCTCCTTCATAAGGTGTATTGTCATATAAGTGAATCAGCATCCATCCTTGACAAAGTCCTTTCAGGCTCTGCCGAGTAGCGGATAAGACCCCATCGGCAGACCCACAAGAACTCTTGGCCATAGATCATATATCTCGCTAAAGTTTCTTGAGGTGATGCAGACTACTGGGCAAACACCCACGAAGTCTACCACCTATCAGGTAGGAACCAAGGTTTTATTTATACCTACAACATATGTTGTTTACCTGTCTATTCCATATAGTAGCTGTCTCTTACCCTCCAACCGAAAGGTGCCAATCAGCTATTGTATATATCTGACAGGTAAGTTGATTGTATGAAAAATGATATTGTTATGTTACAATAAAGTTTCATACATACTTACCTGGCAGATATATACAATTAAAGGCCCACCCAGCCTCCCCGCAGGAGACAGGTGGAAGAGAGAAAATATGATAGAAAACGGGGATGGTTCCTAGTCCTGCCGCCCAGGGCAGGCCGGTAGATCACCTGACCTACCTGTAGCGAGTGGGGCGCGAAATTTGAATTTCTGTCGGGGACGACGGAGTCTTAGCTATGTATATATCTGCCAGGTAAGTATGTATGAAACTTTATTGTAACATAACAATATCATTTTGTTCATGAAACTTACCTGTCAGATATATATATAGCTGTATTTTCTGAAGTCCGACAGAATTTTAAAAACTTCCGACACACGCAGTGGTCGGTCAGGTGGTTAGTACCCATTCCCGCCGCTGGGAGGCGGGTATCAGGAACCATTCCCATTTTCTATTCATAATTTTTCTGTCGCCGGTGCTGGAAACACCTGTTTCCAGTACCTCCGTCTTAGATTTTGGAAACTTCATTGCCGCTAAGTATCCTAATTGTCTTTTAATTTATTTACTTGGATTTGTGGCTAAGACATACGCTATCTTAAATTGTATTTGAATTTGATTCATTTTTGCATAAGATATCTGAATCTAGTTAGGCTAGTTTCAGAGGGTGTTGTCTGCAAAGATAGGGTGTGGTTACCGAAAGCTTCGGTAGATCCGCACTTGGTATGCACGAGGGGTATGAGTCTTGCTTCTTTGTTGAGATTTGTCATGTAAGGAGTGTGAGACTTTGTCTAATTCCGTAAGGAAGACGTATGATTCGTATATACGCAATTAATCAGTAAACATGTCTAATTCCGTAAGGAAAACGTATGATTCGTATGTACGCAATTAATCAGTAAAACAAAAGTCAGGGTATGTGAACTGCAACCTTCCTGTAGACTTTTTTTTTTGCCTAACCCTGTAGTATGGCCTACGGGTTATGAATTTGTCTGCGAGAGGTGATCGCTCTCCTTCATTGTTGTGAAGAGTGCTACTTCTGTTATTGTTTCTCATAACCCTGTAATGTTGCCTTCGGGCACTAAACAGTGTCTGTAGAGGTTGTTGCCCTTTCTCTAATACTCTTTCGATTCCGTATCTTAGAATCGAAAGTGCTTGCTTTAGAGAGCAATAGCGAAGTGGCTAAGTGCAGTGACAGTGCCCCTTGTGTAGTGGAGGGTGCGTCAGATCGGCCTTATTTCGCCTCTAGGCCGGGACCTCTGCTTGACTCCCGGACGGAACGGGGAGAGAGGCATGTCGAAAGCCGAAGGAGGGTTACGAGGAACCCCCACCGATCTGGCGTGCCTTCGGCAGTTTCTGATGAAAATCCCCAGACTGCCTAAGTGCGTGCACGTGCACGAATCCTGAAGGATTGCTTCTCGTCCTCCGAAGCGTCCTCCCCGCGCAGGGTTGGAGCTTTCGGAAGGACTCGCGCCCTCTAAATAGAAGCTTTATAGAAGAGGACGCTTCACGTCCTCTCTCTCTCGTTATGCGTTCCAGTGAGAAGTAAGAAGGCGAACGTCCGCCTGATCACGTGTACGTCTTTCCACCGAGAAATATGAAATAGAAGTCTTAGTAGCAGGACGCTTTGAGACGGACGTCCGAGCTTTTGTTACTGTGAGAATAAGAAGGCGTTCCCTCGCCCAGTCGCCCCTCGTATTCTCACACGATCAACCCTTCTCCTGAGACTGTTTCGTGCAGTCGGATTTCTCTCCGAGATGTATCTCGCTTGTTTTGACGCCTGTCAGGAGCGTGACGCTTTTCTGCACGCTTCTTTTGACGCTCGGCTTGGACGGGACGTTCGATGGACGCCAGGCGCGCGGTGGGTGCACGCCAAGCGCGCACCAGTGGACGCCGAGCGCACGCCAGTGGATACCGAGCGCACTCCGCGCGCGCCAGTGGACGCCGCGTGCTCGCTGCTCGCCAGTGGACGCCGAGCGCGCGCGTCAGCGCACGCCAGGTGTGTCGCCTGGCTGAACGTTTTCTATTGAACTCTTCAAGCTCTTGTTTACGATTTGGCCTCTCAAGAATTTTTACCTCTACCTTCGGTGATACCTTATACCTCACATGCAAAGAATGTGAAGTAAGCAGTGCTTCGGAGGAAGCTTAAAGTGAACAGACAACTTCGTCTTCGAAACCCAGCAAGACCTCGGGTTTCGTGAATTCAAGAGTCCTCTGTCAATATTATATTGCTTTCGCAAAGGTGGATGGAGTTAAGGAAAGCTCTAGGGAAGATCTCGTTTTCTCTACCGCAGTCAAGACTTTGCGATAAGCAGTTACGGGTGTAGGTAAAGGCTCAATGTCCTGCACGTCAGACTCTCGGCAATGTTCAGTAGGATTCTTGCAAAGGTACTCATCAAAGGACGCTCTTCAGGAAAGCGCAAGATAGACTTCTTTTGCCATACTGCCAATAAATTTTAAGCTTTAGCAGGCTTTAGTTGTGATACGGGAGAGGAAGCTGGTTGGAGAATTTCTTCCTCTTCCCAGGATAATTTTGCAAGCTTTTTAGCCCATCTGAAAGGGTTTTTCAGATGATAGGTGTTGGTTAGTTTCTAGTCGGGACTACGCTGCCGAATTGAACATCGTCGTTCTACCTGCCGTAAGCCTAGTCTCTTAAACAGGATTCTTGCCCCTTCCTCGTTTGAGACGGGAATCGGAAAAATAAAATGCTCGACTTCCTGGATTACGTTTGTCAATTCAGTGACTTTCCCCCATTGACAATATCTATCGTTTTGTCAAGTAAGTGGGTATCCCCTCTATTGACAAAATATCTCTTTGTCCCGTAAATGGGTTAGTTCTCATTGACAAACATCTCATTAACTTGATATTGCGTAAGCGAATAAGCTCTTGTTGACAAGATTCGGAAGAGCTCTCATTCGTCATTCGCAGACTCGTACAAGAAATAGACTTGTAGACTTCGTCATGAACGCTTATGTCCAATAACATAAGAAGGCTTGAGCTGACTGCTTCGATTCTCTTAAGTTTTGTTCATGAAACTTGCCTGTCAGATATGTATGTAGCTGTATTTCCGAATTCAGCTATATCCTATATATATATCTGCCAGGTAAGTATGAACAAACTTTATTGTATCATAACAATATCATTTTGCCTTGCGTTTATTTTATTTCTGGTTGGTTCAAGTCATATACGCTTGCTGTAGTGACCTCTTCGGATGGCAACCGAGAGGTCTATTGTCTATTTTTAAGGACATTTAATCGTTACTCCCTGCAGCCTTCCAGGAGTTTCCGATTTATCTTTTACCGTTGTATGGTAGTGTTCTGACGACACAAACGCATCTATATATTTAGCGTTTTCTGTTTCGCTTAAAATATACCAGCTTGAGAGTCTATCTGCTCAAAAATAACGGACATATTTCTTCGTAGAATAGGGTAGCTGGCAACCCAGACATAAAGTTAAGAGACGACATTCGTAAGCTGCTGGCTGCTGCTGTCACGCTGTGTCTGTCCTCCAGTCCAACCGGGGTTACCGAGCCACCAGTAACAGATCGTGCGCTGTCATGCGGGGTAGGTTACGTCCCTCTCTCTTGCGGGATGACTGACTAACCGTATCTCTGTGCTGGCGGTTACGTCTCTCCTGCGGGATTGACTGACTAACTGTATCTCTGTCCTACAATCACGGACTTTAGCCTAAGATTGAAGGGATTTCTTACGTGAATGAATAAACGTTGCATTCGTTTTGCCTTACTATGTTCAACAGAGTTTATCTCTTAATCCTTTCGGTGCTTGTTACGCACGGTATAGAACTACGAGTCTACGCAAACATTGCACTTTTATATGCTCTCCTGCTTAGGCAAAACGCAGCCTTATTAGGGAAGTAAGCATACTCGGGGAGGGAATGGATGAGCTTGCTGGGGACCATTCCTCCTGAAGAAGTTTGTTTCCCCGAATAGACTGCAATTAAGATCACAGTTTTTTCCTACCGGGAAACAAATATTATTCAAGATCTAGGAATGATTCTGAACATCTCTCAGTGCGTCTATCACTGAGGTGATAGAAAGAAGGTGCCGGACATCTGGATAGGGTTTCAAATGTCCTGGACTTAATCTGAAAGAAGTAAAGCGATTCGGTAGTCCCTCCAGTCCTCGAAACGAGTTTTTGGGAACCAGTGGTCCAGATCAACTCGATATTCCACAGCTCTCTCATATCTTAAGAAGTATCTTCTTCGGCCCTGTTCGAGTTTACGAGAAAGAGCCTATTATAACAACAGGCGTAGAATGTAACGATCCTCTAGAGGTTTCGTTACAGGATTGCAAAAGTCCGTACGAATCGTCTCGATCGACGGCAGCAACTATTGACTTCCGAGTTGAATATTTATTTAGAAGTAAGTTGAGAGTTGTGGAAGGACTTTAGGGACGCCCTTTCATTCTTCTCTTCGATATGTTGATTGGATGAAGAGGCTTCTTCTTCTCTGCTCCCTTATTCTCGATCCGGGATCGGTACCATTAAATGCCATCCTATGATATTGAACGGGATGGATGTTTAGTCTCTTTTTCCCCTTTTTCAATCGTTTAGGAAATGTAATAAGAGGATTTATGACGTCACAGGGAGCGACAATGACGCTGATCGCCCCATGTTGGCCTTCAGGATCCTGGATTCACAGAGGTCACATACTTCCTAGTTCACTTTCCAAGGACCTTTTCCGAGAGAGTCGGTCTACTCTTAACACGAAAGGTACCTATAACCTCTCCGCTCTGAGTCTGACTACGTTCAGGCTATCGAGATGTTGACAGGAATAAGATTACCGTCTTCCATTTCCGTCTGAAGAATGGGATAAGCTGGCAGTCACAACTATTAAAGAATACGCAAATATGTTGTTGACGGTCCTTTGGGCTCAGAGATTTGCGTCTGTCAAACAACAAACCCCTTCACGATCTTTGGGTTCTGTGGAATCTCGAATCTCGCTCACCATCTACTTTTTGTCTCACCTGTTTTCTCGGAGTCAGACACTCGTGCGAGATCAGGCGACATATAGTAGCCCTGAGTTTCGTTGTTGACGAAGTCGGTTGCGTTTATACACCCCCGATGATCGTGTAACATGAGACCAGGTTGGACTGTCAGGCATTCTTCCTTCGGGACGAATCGCCTTTTTGCTCCTCGCTCCTTTCTCCTGGCACCAGAAGCTCGAGTCAGGAGTTGATTCGCTGACGACGTTGGGTTGCGTTGATACACCCCCAAGGTTTGCTTAGATTGAATCGCACAGGCAGTCCAGACACTCATCCTTCAGCGAAGAATAGTGCCTTATGGTCTTCAGGGTACAGCCTTGCTGTCCCTTGATTCGTCTGACTGGTCAACTGGTCGGTCACCTGACTTTAGTACAGACGGACTGACTGTGCATGTCCAGATCGAAGCTTTCAATATGGAACTTAGACGTAGTCTGAAGTTCTTGATGTTAAAGCATTCGAACCTCTCCTACCTGTTAACTTCTTGCATGTGATCAGAAGGCCTTCTTCTAACCACCCTAGATACGACAAGAGGGTTAGTGAGATTTTAAGCCATCGTCACAAGTTTTGGCTTTAGAGAACACAAGGCGGTGTGCTCTCTAAGCCTTCCGTTGTGGCCTAAGAATGGAAACCCGTTTTGTCCTTGGGCCAGGAGCTTGGAAGCAAGGATGGCACAAGTTAGTGGGCAGGAGCCAGAGAGA